>NC_135985.1:16758245-16775745 GCF_053455715.1 Rhinoraja longicauda
TCTGAATCAGATTTTATTCCACTGAGTGTCTGCTGCATTTGCACATCTGAGGGGGTGGAGCTGGACAGTCCCACGGTGACCTCCATGTCCCGACAGCTGGTGGAAGGAGCTGGAGCCTCAGCATGGTGGGACATTAGCCCAGAGCCTGATGGTCCTTGTTCAGGTGGGTGGGTGGTGGGGTTGGGGTGGGTGAGTGTATATCGAACCTTTCTATTCGATGGGTAAACCCAAGCCCAGATGAGGCCATCACTAAGTTTGGTTGGTAAATTGTTGGGAGCTTTCACACCTGAGCTTCCACCTCCACACGCCCCTTCATGCATCATCGGAAACATCCATTGCCGTTGTGCTTCACCCCACCATTCTTCCGAGCCGATCAGAAGGCCAACGGGACCGTCGTTCCTGCCCTGGATACCCCTTGGTTGGCATTCCACCAAGCTTCCCCTCCGGCCCTGCCCTGTCACCACCGCCTGCAATATTTTAACAGCGGAAGTAACGAAAGAAAATCGGAAATAAGCAGTAACAACCTTTCTCTGAATGTCAGCAAGACAAAGGAGATAGTGATGAACGTCAAGAAGTGAGGCAGTGCAAATACCCCAGTTTGCATGGGCTGTGCTGAAGTAGAGATGGTTGAAGGTTTCAAATTCCAAGGGCTAAATATCCCCGCCAACTTGTTCTGGACCACCCACACCAAAATAATGGCCAAATTATGAAATAATAAGTCTTGTAAGTCTTCCTTACAAGATTTAAGACGTTCAGCATGCCCCCAAAACCTCTCACCAACTTCTACAGATGCGCCGTAGGTAACATTTTATCGGGATGCTTCACTGCTTGGTTTGAGAACAACGGAACCATCACTCCCACAACTACAGAGCAGTCCTGAGCTGCTATCTACCTCACGGGAGATCCTCGGTCTATCTTTGATTGGACTTTACTGGACATTATCTTGCACTAAACATTATTCGCGTTATTCCCTTTATCGTGTATCTGCACACAGCGGGTGGCTTGACTGTAATCACGTATCGCCTTTCCGCTGACTGGTTAGCACGCAACAAAAGCTTGTCACTGCACCTCGATACACGTGACAATATACTAAACTCAACTCGACTCATTCTATAGACAATAGACAATAGGTGCAGGAGTAGGCCATTCAGCCCTTCGAGCCAGCACCGCCATTCAATGCGATCATGGCCGATCACTCTCAATCAGTACCCCGTTCCTGCCTTCTCCCCATACCCCCTCACTCCGCTATCCTTAAGAGCTCTATCCAGCTCTCTCTTGAAAGCATCCAACGAACTGGCCTCCACTGCCTTCTGAGGCAGAGAATTCCACACCTTCACCACTCTCTGACTGAAAAAGTTCTTCCTCATCTCCGTTCTAAATGGCCTACCCCTTATTCTTAAACTGTGGCCCCTTGTTCTGGACTCCCCCAACATTGGGAACATGTTTCCTGCCTCTAATGTGTCCAATCCCCTAATTATCTTATATGTTTCAATAAGATCCCCCCTCATCCTTCTAAATTCCAGTGTATACAATTCTAATTGAGGTCGCTGTTACTTTTCCCGGTTTCTGGCCCCCGCTGGTGTTCCGGAGATGAATCCACCGCCCTGGAGAGATGACAACCTTAACAAGGTGCTTCCTAACGAAACACCTTATGCTGTTCCATCTCATTTAGGCGAGTTCCTGTGAGCTGGGAGCCGGGAGCAGAGCCTTAAGACAACATTCCCCGCCCGCGTTAACCTCCTCCATATTTAATTTCCGCAGACGCGGCCACATTCTCCCCATTTGCTGTGAAGCAATCAGAAGGCTGTAAATATTGAAGAGTGACATTTTAAAATATTTATCGCCCCGAGATTAATAGCAAACACAAATTTTAATATTTAATGAGGCAGATGTTGAAGGCTGGATTGAGCGAGGAGGGACAACTTGCTGGGTGTGTGGGTAGAGGGGGTGGTTCGGACGCGCACAGCAACATCTGGGAATTATCTCCTGCTCTCGATTGGCTGTAATTGGCGGGCTGAAGAGGCCAAAGGCAGACAGTGCCGTCGCCAGGGCAACGGCGATGGGAAGCTCTTGAATCATTGTGAGCGGAAGGAGGGACACAGCAAGATCTGGTAGCTGCGATGGTCATACCATCCCCTCCTTCAGCCCTGGATCCCTGGAGGAGCAGCTGGCCCCAGGACCACTCCTCTCACTGACGACCCATCAGATGGCTCTAATGTTCCTTGTAAACCTATCACTTCTGAACGGCAGGGTGTGGGGTGGAGGTTTGCTGCAGTTGCTCAGGGGCGCAGCGGGTAGATCCGCTGTTTCACACACAGCACCAGAGACCCGGGTTCGATCCTGACCTCGGGTGCTGGCTGTGCGGAGTTTGCATGGGTGTTCTCCAAATGCTCTGGTTTCCTCCCATTTGCCAGATAATAGGCCTCCATAAACCACTCTGAGTGTGGGAAGCGGATGACAAAGTGGGAATAACAGAGCAACGTGAAAGGGTGATCAATGGCCCTTGTGGACGGTGTTTCCAATCAATCCCAGGGGTTGTACAGTTGACCTCTTGACTGAAATGGCAACCATTCGGGTGCAAAGCTTTTCAAGTCCTCTTTCTAGAGATTCATTGCCGGTATCTGACTATATTTGTGGATGTATTCAAGAGAGATTTAGATATAGCTCTGAGGGCTAACGGAATCAAGGGATTTGGGGAAAAAGCAGGACAGGGCACTGATTTTTGATGATCAGCCATGATCATATTGAATGGCGGTGCTGGCTTGAAGGGCCAAATGGCCTACTTTCTAAATTTCTATGTTTCTGACAAGAGTAAAGCCTTTCTATGAACATGGGCCAAGTACAGAGTGCTGGAATGACTCATCTGGTCAGGTAGCATCTGTGGAGAGAATGGATAGACAATATTTCCGGTTGTGGCCCTTCTTCAGACCCTCCACAGATGCTGCCTGACCCATTGACTTACTCCAGCACTTTGTGTTTGGCTCAAGATGCCAGCGTCTGCAGTTTTCTGTGCCCAAATTCACCCATCAGTATTTATTCTGGAATTACTCTCTTAAAATCTGATTGATCGGTCGTTGCCAAGTAGCTCCTTGTGGGATCGTGCTGTGCATTGCATGTTTCCTGTATTGAGCACAAATGTGCAGCCCATGTGTGATGTGGGCGTCAATGCTGGGATCAAGATGAAGGAACATCTGTTGGGGTTGAATGAATGAAAGAATGAATGAATGAATGAATGAATGAATGAATGAATGAATGAATGAATAGGTTTATTGGCCAAGTATGTGCATATACAAGGAATGTGCCTTGGTGCTCCGCTCACAAATGACAACATAAACATACAGTTAACAGTTAAGAATAAAGTATAACCACATCAAAACAATAAGGATACAACGTTACAGTCTAAACATGTGGGTGAAAATAAACCAGGGCAAAAAAGAGACTACAGACTTTGGTTATTGAGTAGAACACGTGGAAAATAGCTGTTTTTATGTCTGGCTGTGGCTGCTTTGACAGTCCGGAGTCACCTTCCAGAGGGAAGTGCTTATGGGATTGCCCTATGAGCTGGCATTGACTCGATGGGCTGAATGCCCTTCTTTTTGAGTTTAGTTTAGAGATACAGCCAACAGCCTACAAACCTTCTGCTTTGTAAGGAAATACGAGAACTCAACACAGCAGAAATGACCTCCAACCACAGAGGCGCAAGAGAGCAACACATTTCACTCTGCTTCCCAATAATGGGTCCAATTGACCTCAGCAGCAGACAACACCAGCAGTCACTACTCTGCAGTGCATTCATTGCAAGAGCCTGAGGAAAAACATTTCCCCCAATATCTCTCATAATTATTTTTTAATTACTCAGGGAGTGTATGTGTGGCGGGCAAATACCCCTCAAGCCCCTGAAATGTAGTTTAGAGATATAGCATGGAAACAGGCCCTTCAGCCCGCCGAGTCCATACCAACCAGCCATCCCCACACTCTTAACACTATCCTACACACTAGGGACAATTTCCAATTTATACCGAAGCCAAATAACTTACAAACCTGCAAGTTTTTGGAGTGTGGGAGGAAGCCGGAGCAGCTGGAGAAAACCCACGCTGGTCACGGGGAGAACGCACAAACTCCGTACGGACAGCACCCGTGGTCAGGATCGATCACGGGTCTCTGGCGCTGTAAAGCAGCAACTCTATTGCTGCGCCACAGTTAATGGTTCGTTACCCTCATCTCAGGCTGGAGTGGGTCTGGGCTTGTTCGCCAGCCAAACACAACAGACGTGTTTTTCTGAAGGACGTTACTGAACCAGTTGGGGTTTGGAAGATACCCCATGAGCCACCAATTACCCCATAAAGAATGCTGCTTTAAATGCAAGGGCTCACACTGAAATCCTCCAGTTGGACTGTTGGGCTGGGTTTGGATTTCTTGTCCAGGGCTTTGGGTGGTGGTGTACTGGTTTCACCTCAGGGCTGCTGCATCCCGGGGCCAGGGACTGCATTACTGGGCTAGAGACTGCATTACTGGGCTAGGGACTGCATTACTGGGCTAGGGACTGCATTACTGGGCTAGGGACTGCATTACTGGGCTAGGGACTGCATCACTGGGCCAGGGGCTGCATCACTGGGCTAGGGACTGCACCACTGGGCTAGGGACTGCACCACTGGGCCAGGGGCTACATCACTGGGCCAGGGACTGCACCACTGGGCTACAGACTGCATCACTGGGCTAGGGACTGCACCACTGGGCTACAGACTGCATCACTGGGCTACAGACTGCATCACTGGGCCAGGGACTACACCACTGGGCTACAGACTGCATCACTGGGCCAGGGACTACACCACTGGGCTAAGGACTGCATCACTGGGCCAGAGACTGCATCACTGGGCTAGGGACTGCACCACTGGGCCAGAGACTGCATCACTGGGCTAGGGACTGCACCACTGGGCCAGGGACTGCATCACTCGGTTAGGGACTGCATCACTGGGCTAAGGACTGCATCACTGGGCTAAGGACTGCATCACTGGGCTAGGGACTGCACCACTGGGCCAGGGACTGCATCACTGGGCTTCTAGTCGACGGTTTTCTTGGAGCTTGTGTCCTGTGGTCATCCCACCAGGTGGCACAGAAATCCTGGAGGATGCTGACCACTGTAACCACTGTAACTTATTCCCTTCATCTCTCTCAGGATACTACCAACCACTTACACACTAGAGGTAACAAGAGTTAGCCCATAAACACACGCATCCTTGTCAGGAGTGTCAGGGGTTACGGGGAGAAGGCAGGAAAATTGGGTGAGGAGGGAGAGATGGATTAGCCATGATTGAATGTCGGAGTGGACTTGATGGGCCGAATGGCCTAACTCTGCTCCTATCTTATGAACTTATGAACTTTGGGATGTGGGAGGAAGCCGGAGCACGCAAGGCAATCCCATGTGGACAGGGGGAGAACATGCAAACTCCGCACACATGGGAGCGTTTAAAGCACAGTGACTGGACAGGATCTCAATGCTGAATGAGCAGCACTTTCTGCAGCCCAGTCTGAACGATCAATTGGACCGAGCATTGGACTTGAGTGGAGATATTTGAGACAAATTGCTTCAATTGATTTTTCTATTGAGAAGATTTTGCTCATCAGTGAACGATACAGGGCTCCCAACACTGCCCTCTTGTGGCCATATCTAGATTGGCCGCAGTGTGGACAAACCCTTCGCTGAAAGGCTCTGACTTGGGCCTGTCCTCAACAACGGGTTGCCAAGGCTGAGGGAGGCAGAGTGCTGCCACGGTAGAGTGGCTGCCTTACAGCGCCAGAGTCCTGGATTCGCTCCTGACTTCGCGTGCTGTCTGTATGGAGTTTGCACGTTCTCCCCGTGACCTGACCGCGTGCATTCTCTCCGGGTGCTCCGGTTTCCTCCCACACTCCAAAGACGTGCAGGTTTGTAGGTTAGTTGGCTTTGTTAAAATTGTAAATTGTTCCTAGTGTGTAGGATAATTCTAGTGTAGGGGGTGATCAGTGCTCGGCACGGACTTGGTAGGCCTAAAGGCCTTCTCCTTCAGTCAGAGAGTTGTGAATCTGTGGAATTCTCTGCCTCAGAAGGCAGTGGAGGCCAATTCTCTGAATGCATTCAAGAGAGAGCTAGATAGAGTTCTTAATGATAGCAGAGTCAGGGGGTATGGGGAGAAGGCAGGAACAGGGTACTGATTGAGAATGATCAGCCATGAACACATTGAATGGCGGTGTTGGCTTGAAGGGCCGAATGGCCTCCTCCTGCACCTATTGTCTATTGTCTATTGTAAAGACCTGCCTCTGTGGCCTTTCAGCCCAACTTGCCCCACCGGCCAACATGTCCCACCTATACTAGTCCCACCTGCCTGCGTTTGGCCCATATCCCTCTAAACCTGTCCTATCCATGTACCTGTCAAAATGCTTCTTAAGCAGTGATCATAGAGGTCTACAGGAAGTACTGCCTCAAAAAGACATCTTGTCCCATCAAAGACCCACGCCCCTCCGCCCACCCTCTCATCTTGTCCCATCAAAGACCCACGCCCCTCTGGCCACCCTCTCATCTTGTCCCATCAAAGACCCACGCCCCTCTGCCCACCCTCTCATCTTGTCCCATCAAAGACCCACCCCCCTCAGGCCACCCTCTCATCTTGTCCCATCAAAGACCCACGCCCCTCCGGCCACCCTCTCATCTTGTCCCATCAAAGACCCACGCCCCTCTGCCCACCCTCTCATCTTGCTGCTGCCATCGGGAATAAGGAACAGGAGCCTGAGATCGTTGTGCAACTATCAGACTTTTGAACCACACTGCACAACCCTAACCACAACCCATCCTCAGCAACGATCTGCCACGGACTTTGGTTGCATTGCGTATTCCGGTTCACACTGTTACACTCTGGTTACATAGAGATAATTTATTGCAACGTTGATTATTGCGTGTTTATTTGTTACATCGTGCAGTCATGTGCTTGCAAAACTGCAACAAGTAAGAATTTTGTTGTTCCCTTCCTGATGCTTATGACAATTAAATATGTTTAGTGGCCAGTGGTAGAGCTGCTGCCTCACTGAGCCAGAGTCCCGGGTTCCATCCTGACTACGGGTGCTGTCTGTACGGAGTCTGCACGTTCTCCCCGTGACTTGCGTGGGTTTTCTCCGGGATCTCTGAGTTTCCTCCCGCACTCTAAAGGTGTACAGGTCAGTAGGTTCGTTGGCTTTGATAAAATTGTAAGTTGTGTGCAGGATAGTGCTGTTGTACAGGGTGATCGCTAGTCTGTGTGGACTCGGTGGGCCAGAGGACCAGTTTCTGCACTGAATCGATAAAGTCTAAGGAACTCATGTCTTGAGCCGAGGATTGTTCAAAGATAGACAACTCAGCGGGACAGGGGCACCTCTGGAGAGAAGGAATGGGTGACGTTACAGGTCGAGACCCTACTGCAGACTTCAGTCCAAAGAAAGGTCTCGACCCGAAACGTCACCCATTCCTTCTCTCCAGAGATGCTGCCTGACCAGCTGAGTTACTCCAGCGTTTTGTGTCTATCTTCGATTTAAACCAGCGCCTGCAGTTCTTTCCTACACAAAGGGCCTGTTCATCTTCATATCTGCCGAGTGAAGGTTGGGTGTCATTCTGATACAGGGCGAGTGAGGGCTGGGTTTCTGGGCACAGCACATCATGTATGAAATATCTGGAGGCGTGTAAACTCCAGCCCCAGCCTGCTCGACCCAAACGCAATACCTCAACGTATCATTTTGAAATGTTCACATTTTCAGGTCCAGCACCCATAAGACATAGGAGCAGGATTAGGCCATTCGGCCCGTCGAGTCTACTCCGCCATTCAATCATGCCCGATCTATTTTTCCCTCTCAACCCCATTCTCCTGCCTTCTCCCCTTAACCTTTGACACCATTACTAATCAAGAACCTACCAATCTCCGCTTTAAAAATACCCAGGGACTTGGTCTCCACCACTGTGTGTGGCAATGAATTCCACAGATGCACCATCCGCTGACTAAAGAAATTCCTCCTTCACCATTGTCATAGTCATACAGTGTGGAAACAGGCCCTTCAGTCCAACTTGCCCACACCGATCAACATGTCCCATCTACACCCGTCCAATTTGCATAGTACATGCCTCAACTACCTCGTTCCATACACCCACCACCCTTTGTGCGAAAAAGTTACTGCTCAGATTCCTATTAAATCTCCCACCCCCCCCTCCCCTCACCTTAAACCCATGTCCTCTGGTTCGCGATTCCCCTACTCTGGGCAAGAGACTGTGTGCATCTACCCGACCTTATTCTCCACCTTAATGGAACTGAGCGGCAAACTCTATTTTCACAGGTACTGCCTGATCTGTTGAATCTCTGCACCATTTTCAGTTTTTATTTGAGATTTCCAACATCTGTAGTTTTATTAATTTCATGATTGAGTAATTCCAGCCACCAGCCAACTGCTTTGCTGCACATGACTGAGATTGAATTGAAGCAGCTGATTTAACCATCCCTCATCTTCTCGTAAAAGTACCCTTCTTATATTAGAAGTTTCTGTTCCCTACCCTCTCTAAATAGAGACTTTTCTGAGTAAATTGAAGTTCTTAGTTCTGTAATCGAACGCTTTGTGCACAGATACTATGTGCGCTCCACCCACTGCCTGACATAAAGTCGTCAACATTGACTGTTATTGTAAAGGTATTTATAGGCTGTCCTACTGAGAATCAAGTATGAGGTGTTAACGTAGAAACATGGAGCTGCAGATGCTGGTTTGCACAAGAAGGGCACAAAGTGCTGGAGTAACTCAGCGGGTCAGGCAGCGTCTCTGGAGAGCATGTCTTCCAGAGATGCCGCCTGACCCCCTGAGTTTACTTCATCACTTTGTGTCCAGATTAGTTTAGTTTTAGTTTAGAGGTACAGCACAGAAACAGGCCCTTCGATCCACTGGGTCCATGCTGCGCACTAACACTGTCCCACACACGGGACAATCTACAATTTTACTAAGCCAATTAACCTACAAACCTGTACGTCTTTGGAGTGTGGGAGGAAACCGAAGTACCCGGAGAAAACCCACGCGGGTCACGGAGAGAACGTACAAACCCCGTAGACAGCACCCACAGTCAGGATCCAATCCGGGTCTCTGGTGCTGTGAGGCAGCAACTCCACCACTGAGCTACTGTGCTGCCCTCTTATAAAATCCTGATCTTTTACTCACGGTACAGGATTAGAGACTTGACTAAGTCAGTGCGGACAAGGATGATAGTAGTGGAGAGTAGTGGAAACATATAAACATATCAACTTCTTAAGGGATTGGACAGGCTGGATGCAGGAAAAATGTTCCCGATGTCGGGGGAGTCCAGAGTCCATAGTTTAAGAATAAGGAGTACGCCATTTTGGACTGAGATGAGGAATTTTTTTTTTAACCAGAGAGTTGTGAATCTGTGGAATTCTCTGCCACAGAAGGCAGTGGAGGCCGATTGACTGGATGTATTCAAGTGAGAGTTAGATTTAGCTCTTTGGGCTAGTGGAATCAAGGGATATGGGAAGAAAGCAGGAATGGGGGTACTGATTTTGGATGATCAGCCATGATTATATTGAATGGCGGTGCTGGCTTGAAGGGCTACTCCTGCACCAATATTCTGTGTTTCTACCAGATCCCATTTCTCCGCACAATTTAAAAAAATTCTGATTGCCATTTCAGCAGGGTTTTCACTGCAGCAGCGGGGCAGCAATACTGAGCGGCATTGATGGCAGCCGACTCTCCACCCCTCTCCTTCCTCGTTTTTCCCGCCACCTTACCCCATCCCCTCCCTTATCTCCGTGATTTCTCCAGCCCACTACATGAACCAGCAACATTCCCACTTGTTTCGGATGAGTGGAGATCTGCATGTTAATTACCTTGCCACTTTCAAACACGTTTCCTGCTAATTACGGGTGCTCATAGCAGCTGGTGCTATTGTGTGGTGATGCACTACCTACACCGCACTGTTGTGTTCCAGTGTTTGCCTTTCAAAAGCCTAATTAACTGTTAGTTATTCCCCCCTCCCCCCCCCCCCCCCCCCCCCCCCTCATATGTTTGTGCTGTGATTGCAGAGATTACACACCCTGTGTGTAAGAGTCTCCTCTACAGCGACTAATCTCTGGAGCAACAACATCATTGACTGGAGAGGGCTTGTGCATAGAGTAGTGGAAACAAGATCCCCAGAGTCACTCAGGAGGGAGTTGAACGGTCAGATGTGAGCAGCGCTCAAACCCTCAAGGATTCAAGGTAATTATCAAAAACAAAACACAGGATGAGAATGTTTCTCGAACAGCAAGTTGTTGTGAAGGGGAACGCAATGCCCAGAGGTACAAAGGAAACAAATTCGACAGGAACTTTCTAAAGGTGGAAAGAAAGGAACCGCAGATACAAAAAATAAAGACACAAAGTGCTGAAGTAACTCGGTAGGTCAGGCAACATCTCAGAGGTACATAGACAGGTGAGGTTTTGGGTCGGGACCCCTTCTTCAGGCTGATGGGGAGAACATGGATTGGAGATCTTATCGAAACGTATAAGATTATTAAGGGGTTGGACACATTAGAGGCAGGAAACATGTTCCCAATGTGGGGGGAGTCCAGAACCAGGGGCCACAGTTTAAGAATAAGGGGTAGACCATTTAGAACTGAGATGAGGGAAAACTTTTTCAGTCAGAGAGTTGTGAATCTGTGGAATTCTCTGCCTCAGAAGGCAGTGGAGGCCAATTCTCTGAATGCATTCAAGAGAGAGCTAGATAGAGCTCTTAAGGATAGCGGAGTCAGGGGGTATGGGGAGAAGGCAGGAACGGGGTACTGATTGAGAATGATCAGCCATGATCACATTGAATGGTTCGAAGGGCCGAATGGCTCCTCCTGCACCTATTGTCTATTGTCTATTGTAATGTTTCAGGTCCTGACCCTTCTTCAGACTGATTACATTTTTAAATGAACGGGACATGGTCTTTGTAGTCTCAAGGGGAGAATCATGAAGCAAGAATTGGCCCCTTCGGCCCACGATATCTGTGCTGACCTTTATGTCCATCCACACTATCTAATTTGCACGTTCACCCTATGATCCCATGGGCTTCCTCTGGGTACTCTGGTTATGTCAAGTAGTCATGGATTTACTGTAAGGGGTAAGAGATACAGGGGGGATATGAGGAGGACCTTCCTCACCCAGAGAGTGGCAAACACTTGGAATGCGCTGTGTGAGAGAGTAGAAGCCGAGTTCTCGAGTCACATACACGGCAACAGGCCCTTCAGCCCAACTTGCCCGTGCTGACCAAGATACCCCCTTCTACACTCGTCCCACCTTCCCGCGCTTGGGTTGCTGACAGCATTCAAGAAATGTCTAAGCAAGGAACCGCAGATGCTGGTATACAAAAAAAAAGAGACCAAGTGCTGGAGTAACTCAGTTGGTCAGGCAGCATCTCTGCGAAAGATAGACTCAAAATGCTGGAGTAACTCAGCGGGACGGGCAGCATCTCCGGAGAGAAGGAATGGGTGACGTTTTGGGTCGGGACCCTTCTTCAGACTGATTACATTTTGAAAGGTATTGGATATAGTCTTTGCAGGGTTATGGGAGGAGCTGTGAAACATGAAACGGCCCTTCGGCCCACTATGTCCGTGTTGACATTCTTTTCTCTTGAATCGCCAAGGCCCAGGGGGCTAAGAACCACCTGCTGGGTGATGGGGTGAACACAGCAGGGTGTCCACTGGTCAGTCTGGAGAAGTTGGGCCAAATGGCCGGTTTCCATATGCTGTGCGATTCTATGATTACTGATTCTATGATCACCTCGCCTTGGATGAGTTTGGGCGATGGAAGGGAACAGGGAGTTCTTCGTGGAAAGTGATCGAGATGTTGAAAGCAATTATCGTGTTGGCGGGTTGTGGAACGGACAGCTCCAGACTGGTGGCGGGATGGGTGACGTTTACAGGGAACATGAAGAAAGTGTTGACAGTTGAAGCCGAGCAGATGGAGGGTCTGGGAGCACAGTCTGTCCCCGCTCCAGCTGCCCGATACCCTGCCCTTTGGTGGACGTGAACAACGAGTCTATATCGATCGAGCCCTCGCTCAGTTTACCTCCCGGATTCTTGGGTCATGTGGAGGAAGCCCCTGGGGAGGGGCGAGCAGACTCGGTCTGAAGGCCACGGTTTAGAGTTTCAGCTCAAGGAACACTTTAATATGTTCATCCACTGGGTGTCATAGTGGTAGTTTACAGGGTGATCGCTGGTTGGCAAGGACTCTGTGGGCCAGAGGGCCTGTTTCCCCACTATATCTCTCAACTAAGCTAAACATATAGAAGGGTCTCGACCCGAAACATCACCCATTCCTTCTCTCCTGAGATGCTGCCTGACCTGCTGAGTTACTCCGGCATTTTGTGAATAAATACCTTTGATTTGTACCAGCATCTGCAGTTAT
Source organism: Rhinoraja longicauda (assembly GCF_053455715.1). Classification (NCBI taxonomy): domain Eukaryota; kingdom Metazoa; phylum Chordata; class Chondrichthyes; order Rajiformes; family Arhynchobatidae; genus Rhinoraja; species Rhinoraja longicauda. The sequence continues at coordinate 16,770,660 of NC_135985.1, forward strand.
TTTCTTACACTACCAATCATCAACCATCCATTCTAATGGGGATCCATACACTAATTCCACATTAATTCCCTTTTTTTAAAAATCCTTCCCACATTCTCATCAACTATTCCGAGTTTCTACCGCTCACCCTAACGCTAAGGGCATTTCAGCGGCCAATTCCCAACTCAACACAAACATTACGCGAGGTCAGGATTCAACCTGGATCCCTGGCTCCGTGAAGCAGCATCTTACTAACTGCACCACCTACTAACTGCCTGATGGATTTACTTACGTGAATTTAAAACGTCAAACAACTCTGGTGGATTTGAGCTCATGTCTTCATGGTTCAGAGCTCCCAACATGAGCCCAACACTGTGCCTTCTGTGAGATGTCAGGTCAGTACTGAGGGAGGGCCACAAAGCCAGAGCTGGAGTATTAATCCAAGGGCCCAGTCAACTTCCAATTCCATGACCTGGTCAGAGAGAGGTGTGCTGAAAGTTAGCTTCATGTTGGAAGTCCCTCTGGAAGGAGGGACTCATGACCAGACTGTTCTGGCAACATTACAACTATAGACGTTAAATGGTGTATTTCTAAAGGGTGTTCAGAAACAAAAGGGTGATTATGTGCATACATTGCAGGAGGAGGCAGGATATAGTGAGAGCATGATTAGTAAAGCATAAGGATGTCCTGGGATTCATAAATATTGACTTAGAGCACACAGGGTGCTATAGCAGGGAGCTAAAATTCAACATTTATCAAGCGTAAAACAATGTTTAGGCCACAACCCAGGTACTGCACCCAGTTCTGGTCACCATACACTGGACACAAATAACACTTAACTCTTCATGATGTGTGGTTTAGGAAGTACAGCAGCCAATTTGCATGCTGCAAAGTTCACCAAAAAACAGTCAAATAAACGTCCAGATAATCTGGTCAAACATGAACTTGGTTTCAGATCATCAATCATCTCAGTCTTATATTTTAAATGCGCAAAACGTAACGTGCTATGTTTTGCTCAAGATTCCAGCAACTGCAGTTCCTTGTAGTTCACATTCCCAGTTTTGATCTTTTTCTCTTTCTCCTGTTTTTTTTCCAGTTTGTACTTGTTCCCTCTGGTTTACTACCCCCCCCCCCCCCCCAGACACACGTACTTATCTCACAGTCAGTGCCAGGTTGCCAATCCTGCACTTTACCCCATTGTTCTCTCCACCCCTCCTCCATTTAGTTCAGCTTAGAGATACAGCGTGGAAACAGGTCCCCTTGGTTCACCGTGTTCGCACCGACCAGTGATTGCTCATACACTAGTTCTATCCTACACACCGGGGACGATTTGCAGAAGCCAATCAGCCAACAAACCCGCACGTCTTTTCGGGCGTGGGAGGAAACCAGAGCACCTGGAGAAAACCCACGCGGTCACAGGGAGAACGTAGAAAACTCCACACAGGCAGCAGCCGTGATCAGGACCGAACCCAGGTCTCTGGCGCTGTAAGGCAGCAACTCTACCGCTGCGCCACCGTGCTGCCCAACATTTCTCAGCCTAAAACTTATGTGGCCTCTAACTTGGTCTGGCACTGATGAAGGCCAAATGACCCGAAATGTTAACTCTGTTTCTGTCTCCCTACTTGCCTGACCTGCCGAGCACTTTCACCACGTTCTCTTTTAGACAATAGACAATAGACAATAGACAATAGACAATAGGTGCAGGAGTAGGCCATTCAGCCCTTCGAGCCAGCACCGCCATTCAATGCGATCATGGCTGATCACTATCAATCAGTACCCCGTTCCTGCCTTCTCCCCATACCCCCTCACTCCGCTATCCTTAAGAGCTCTATCCAGCTCTCTCTTGAAAGCATCCAACGAACTGGCCTCCACTGCCTTCTGAGGCAGAGAATTCCACACCTTCACCACCCTCTGACTGAAAAAGTTCTTCCTCATCTCCGTTCTAAATGGCCTACCCCTTATTCTCAAACTGTGGCCCCTTGTTCTGGACTCCCCCAACATTGGGAACATGTTATCTGCCTCTAATGTGTCCAATCCCCTAATTATCTTATATGTTTCAATAAGATCCCCCCTCATCCTTCTAAATTCCAGTGTATACAAGCCCAATCGCTCCAGCCTTTCAACATACGACAGTCCCGCCATTCCGGGAATTAATCTAGTGAACCTACGCTGCACGCCCTCCATAGCAAGAATATCCTTCCTCAAATTTGGAGACCAAAACTGCACACAGTACTCCAGGTGCGGTCTCACCAGGGCCCGGTACAACTGTAGAAGGACCTCTTTGCTCCTATACTCAACTCCTCTTGTTACGAAGGCCAACATTCCATTGGCTTTCTTCACTGCCTGCTGAACCTGCATGCTTCCTTTCATTGACTGATGCACTAGGACACCCAGATCTCGTTGAACTCCCCCTCCTCCTAACTTGACACCATTCAGATAATAATCTGCCTTTCTATTCTTACTTCCAAAGTGAATAACCTCACACTTATCTACATTAAACTGCATCTGCCATGTATCCGCCCACTCACACAACCTGTCCAGGTCACCCTGCAGCCTTATTGCATCTTCCTCACAATTCACACTACCCCCCAACTTAGTATCATCTGCAAATTTGCTAATGGTACTTTTAATCCCTTCGTCTAAGTCATTAATGTATATCGTAAATAGCTGGGGTCCCAGCACCGAACCTTGCGGTACCCCACTGGTCACTGCCTGCCATTCCGAAAGGGACCCATTTATCCCCACTCTTTGCTTTCTGTCTGTTAACCAATTTTCTATCCATGTCAGTACCCTACCCCCAATACCATGTGCCCTAATTTTGCCCACTAATCTCCTATGTGGGACCTTGTCGAAGGCTTTCTGAAAGTCGAGGTACACCACATCCACTGACTCTCCCTTGTCAATTTTCCTAGTTACATCCTCAAAAAATTCCAGTAGATTTGTCAAGCATGATTTCCCCTTCGTAAATCCATGCTGACTCGGAACGATCCCGTTACTGCTATCCAAATGCTCAGCAATTTCGTCTTTTATAATTGACTCCAGCATTTTCCCCATTTTACTTCAGGTCCGATCATCGCGTGTGGTTATTCATTCATTCATTCACTGGCCAAGCCCAGCATTTATTGTCCTCGAATCCAGGACCCTCCTGGGCCGGTGAATCACATTCCATGTGTATGGAGTCACGCACACGTCTCCACAGATGAGCAGGTCAGTGGATTAATTGGGCACTGACAAAATGCCCCAACCGTACGTTCATAAGTTCATAAGAGATGGGAGCAAAATTAAGCCATTCGGCCCATCGAGTCCGCTCTGCCATTCAATCATGGTTGATCTATCTTTCCCTCTCAACCACTTTCTCCTGGCTTCTCCCCATAACCCCTGACCAGGGAGCACGATAGAATCTTGGGGGCAGTAGATAGGAATGTCGGGGGAATCTAATGGGATGAGTAGCATTAATGTGGTTGGATACGTGTTCAGACCAAATCTGATGGGCTGAAAGCTTGATTCCGTGCTGTACGGCTCAATGGGTCTAAGGAGTTATGATACAGATCTAGTTAATTAGTGGGACGGGCTCACGGGGAATAGTAACCTCATCAGAGGGTGGAAGCAATGCAAATATTGAGCCAGTTGTCATAGGCCTTCTGGGATATCCCTCTTCCTCGTGTGCTCCCCCTCTCTCCCCTCCACAATTCCATATTTTCCGTGGGAGGGAGAGGGCCATGGGCTGATCTTTCCCCGACCAGCTCTTTGCGTGAGAGAGCTGCGTTGCTCCTCTCTGCACCAGCACTTGTCGATGGCGTGAGAGCTTTTCACTCCCACTTAATGCTGTTGAAGAGAAATAAACAATTCAAGAGCGTTTGAACCCACCGAAGTGGGTTCGCCGTTGCAACAATGGTGGCGTCATTAGAAAACCATTCGAAGCACTGAGGGTTGTCCGCGGGGCTTGGCGTAAGGTGCTCTCCCACCAGCACCGCAAGCAGCGATCTATGCACGGACTTTCCATCGCCCGGTGCGGCTCGGCCGCGGGACTTTCCATCGCCCGGTGCGGCTCGGCCGCGGGACTTTCCATCGCCTGGTGCGGCTCGGCCGTGGGACTTTCCATCGCCCGGTGCGGCTTGGCCGCGGGACTTTCCATCGCCCGGTGCAGCTCGGCCGCGTGGACCTTCCATCGCCCGGTGCGGCTCGGCCGCGTGGACCTTCCATCGCCCGGTGCGGCTCGGCCGCGTGGACCTTCCATCGCCCGGTGCGGCTCGGCTGCGTGGACCTTCCATCGCCCGGTGCGGCTCGGCCGCGTGGACTTTCCATCGCCCGGTGCGGCTCGGCCGCGTGGACCTTCCATCGCCCGGTGCGGCTCGGCCGCGGGACTTTCCATCGGCCGCATGGACTTTCCATCGCCCGGTGCGGCTCGGCCGCGGGACTTTCCATCGCCCGGTTATGCTCGGCCGCGGGACTTTCCATCGCCCGGTGCGGCTCGGCCGCGGGACCTTCCATCGCCCGGTGTGGCTCGGCCGCGTGGACCATCCATCGCCCGGTGCGGCTCGGCCGTGGGACTTTCCATCGCCCGGTGTGGCTCGGCCGCGGGACTTTCCATCGCCCGGTGCGGCTCGGCCGCGTGGACTTTCCATCTCCTTGCGGGGGCTGTGCGGGTCGGTTGCCTCGGTAGGGGTCGAGTTGTCTGTACGTGGGAGGGGCATGGGGGAAGAGAGAGGGGAAGTTTTTGGCCTCCATCACAGTGAGGAGGTGTTTGGAATCACTGTGATGGATGTTTGTGTTGGGGTTGTGTCTTGTGTTTTTGTACTGCTGGCTAAGTAATCTCGTTCTGAACGAATGACAAATAAAGCTATTTTGGATTTGGATTTGGATCTGTTGGTCAGCTGTGTTTTGCTTCCACGTTACTCCACTGAGGGACACAGGATACGTGACTCCAGCCCCTTCCCGTCCGACTGGCAGACAGACAGACATGGGGCAGGGCGCATGACTCCTGCCCCCAGCTCAATAATGCCAAGACAACTGCAGATGCTGGGAGTCTGAAATAAAAACAGAAAGTGCCAGAAATACTCAGAGAGGCTCAAGACAAGTTTGAGGAACACCACTTTATCTTCCCTCG
>NC_135985.1:16783245-16923245 GCF_053455715.1 Rhinoraja longicauda
CAACACCAGTGACCCAAGCTTTGTACGTAGAAACATTGCCAGTCTAAACCCACTTGGTAATGTTAGAACAAAGCAGAGCGACTGATCAATAAATGATGAAGTGTATGCATTTATTTCAATCAGTTATGCTAAAATAAAATCAATGGATGCCGAGACCAAGTTTTATAGCCTTTTAAGAGGAGAATTCTTGATTACTGTGTTGGGCCATTTACTGAACCTTGTCCGAATTGTTAGTGATGTACATTCTTTGTAAGCTGCCATATGTGGAGTCAGGGCAGCCGTCTGTCTGGTACAGTCACTGCCGGAGATGGGACTGAGTGGCACCAAACACAACAACATAACGGTCATCCACAAAGCTATTGCCCAGGTGGGCACATCCTCTAGTTCCCCAGTCCAGCCCATGGCGGCACGGTGGACGCAGCAGTACAGTTGCTGCCTTACAGCGCCAGAAACCCATGGTTCGATCTTGACTCCGGGTGCTGCCTGTACGGAGTTTGTACCTTCTCCCCGTAACCGCGTGGGTTTTCCCCGGGTGCTCCGGTTTCCTCCCACATTCCAAAGACGTGCAGGCTTGTAGGCTAATTGGCTTCAGTATAATAGTAAATTGTCTCTAGTGTGTGTAGCATAGCGTTAGTGTGCGGGGTGATCGCTGGTCGGCGCCGAGTCGGTGGGCCGAAGGGCCTGTTTTCGTGCTGTATCTCTAATCTAAACCAAACTAGACTAAAGCTTTGCTCAGACCTTTGCCCCAGAGCTTTGAGCCCCCAGGAACTAGTTCAAAACTCCCACTTCCACCAGCTAGGCAATGCTTCACTGCGATGGTATCTTTCAAAGTGGGGTAAGTTGGGGACATGCCTGCTGTATTCTTTGGATGGGAGTGACTCCACAGCAACTATTTTAAAGAGAGCTCGTGGTTTGACAGAGGTAGCATCTATTTCTCGATCAAATCATTGTTAAAAAATGACCCTGACTGTTATTTCATTGCTGTTAGAGCGAGCTTGCTGAGTGTGAACTGATTATCACATTACATAGAGACGTACACACATGGAAACAGCCCCATCGGCTCACCAAGTCCGCACCAGCCTTCAAACATTAATTTTACACTAATCCCATTTTATTCTCCCCACATTCCCATCACCTCCCCCTGGATTCTACCACGCGCCTTTACACTGGGAGCAATTTACACAGGGAACAGGTTGCACTGGTCAGTTTTCACAAAATGCTGGAGTAACTCAGCGGGTCAGGCAGCATCTAGGAGAGAAGGAATGGGTGACGTTTCGGGCCGAGACCCTTCTTCAGACTGATGTCAGGGGGGCGGGACAAAGAAAGGATATAGGTGGAGACAGGAAGACAGTGGGAGAACTGGGAAGGGGGAGGGGAAGGGAGGGACAGAGGAACTATCTAAAGTTAGAGGTCAATGTTCATACCACTGGGCTGCAAGCTGCCCAAGCGAAATATGAGGTGCTGTTCCTCCAATTTCCGGTGGGCCTCATTATGGCACTGGAGGAGGTCCATGACAGAAAGGTCAGACTGGGAGTGGGAGGGGAAGTTGAAGTGCTCAGCCACCGGGAGATCAGGTTGGTTAAGGCGAACTGAGCGAAGGTGTTGAGCGAAACGATCGGCGAGCCTGCGTTTGGTCTCGCCGATGTAGAGAAGTTGACACCTGGAACAGCGGATACAATAGACAAGGTTTCCTGCATTGGTCAGTTAATCACAGGGAGAACATGACCAGCAGCCGAGGGCAGGATCAAGCCTGGGTCTGTGGAACCACGAGGCAGAAACTCCACTCTTCCCGTTTAACAACGGTGATGACACTTCAATGAAAGTGCTTCATGAGTTGCTAGCTGCTTTGGAATGGCTTGAAAGGCACCACATAAACATGATATTCTTTCAGACCATCTTGTGTCAACAATAAATACTGCCACGTCACCACCATAAAGAACACTGAACAAATAAGAAAGAGCAGTTTAGGGAAATCAGCTCTACAACCTACAGGTATGTAGGTTAATTGGCTGGGTAAATGTAAAAATTGTCCCTAGTGGGTATAGGATAGTGTTAATGTACGGGGATCGCTGGGCGGCACGGACTTGGAGGGCCGAAAAGGCCTGTTTCCGGCTGTATATATATGATATGATATGAACACGTAATCAACGGACTCTGCAGTTTGATGAAAGTTCAACAACCTGGAACATTAACCGTTCTCTCCCCACAGTTGCTGCCCGACCTGAGTGCTTGCCACATTTGCTGAGTGCTTGCCACATTTTCTATCTTTATTTCACATCTCCAATATTTAGCTTCCACCAGAATCAGACTCTACTGGACTTACCTCGCACTAAATGCTATGCCCTTTATCCTGTAACTGTACTGAGGATGGCTTGATTGTAATCATGAAAAGTCATTTCGCTGATAGGAGAGAATGCAACAAAAAGCTTTACATTGTACCTTGGTAAACGCAACAATAATAAACTCAACTAAACTAAGCATGTCAGTAGATTGTTTTTGCCTTACAGGAGACCAATGCAGCCGGTGAGAAACAACTATAATTGTGCATTGCAATGTCGGCAGTGGGTAATTATGTCAGGGTGGCAATGATGAATGATATCTCGTTCATGCAGCTGGTTTGAACAGTGCGTTGTGCATTCCGTGGTCTATCGCTGATGGCACTGTCACACACCGCAGAGCCTTTGATTTGTACATCATGAATACATCTGCCGTGTCTGTGCACATGGCCAGACCTTCAGACAAGATGTAGTGTTATAGCTCCCACCAGCTGATACCTTGAGAGGAGACTGACACTGGTGCACTTAACCCTTCAGTGGATTTGGAGGGTTTGTTCCAAAACATCATTGGTGGCTTCTTTCTGGTCCTTTGAGGTGCTTGCTTGATGTCGTCTCAGGTCCATGAGCTTTTCCAAAATCTATCAGAGCCTGGAAGGGAAGGGTAGAGAAGGGGATGTGTTCACCATTCTATCTTTCCCTGCCAAACCCCATTCTCCTGCCTTCTCCCCAGAACACCTGACATGTGTGTTGAGGTGATTCCTAACCACATTCCAGATCCTAGTTCTATTTATTATCTTTTCCTCCAATTGATACTCCTTCATCTAAACCCCTCTCTTGTCCTACCTCCCCTTCAATGTATCTACACTACTCACTTTGACATTCCCTGTGGGAGTGGGTCCCACATTCCCACCACTCCCTGGATAAAGAGGTTTATTTTGAATCCCCCACTGGATTTATTGGTGACCGTCTTGTACTGACAGCCACTGACTGTGCCCTTCCTCACATTTGGAAACATCGCTTCCTCTCTGCACCCACTCCAACCTTTCATCGTGTTGGAGGTAAGGTCCCTTCTGTTCCCAAGGGCAACGCAACCCAACCTGTTCATCAGGGAGCAGGCTCACTCTTTGAAGATTAGCAGGCAGAGCCCAGAGCAGTTGGTTAGAGTGGAGTTGCTTCGCTCTTTGTCATTGCCGATGGTCACCTGAAGGATGCCTTTGAAAATCCATGGTTCAGGGGATAGACAGCTGAAGTCAAGGCCCTCGATGTCTACTAGGGATGCACAAGAGAGCAGAATCATTGGGCTGCAGAGAGGATTGTAGGTTGAGGAGAGCAATAGAAGATACAAGGACAGGATTAAGCCTGAATGATACTGCAGCGTTCAGTAAGCAAGACTGATCTGATCTGATCTCAGGTTCACTCTACCGCTTTCTCCCCAAAACGTGCCTCCCATTTGGTTTAAACATCCCTCCTTCCTCAACTTCTATAACGGTGCAAAACGGAACAGGCTGGCAGGTCAATGTGGGCGCTTTGCAGACTGAGAGAGGAGATGTCATGTTGGGGCAATAAGGAAATAGCAGAGTAATTAAACACATTTTGTTAATGGCTTTCACAGAGGTTGATGGTGGGGTTGTCATAGGAGGAGAGATTAAACCAGTACTAGCATTTAGGAGAACAAGAGGCGATCTTATTGAAACATCTTCTGGGGCTTGACAATATGGATGCAGGGATGGCACATCTACAACTGGAATATCTACAACTGTACGTCACAAACTCAAAGTAAGAGAGCAGCCGATCATCGATTATAAAAGAGCAACTGGGAGCAGGATTAGGCTATCTGGCTCTTCCAGTTTGATCTGACTTTCATCACGATCTAGCCTGTTAACCCGAGAGCCCTTTATTCCCATTGTTTGCATTCTGTCTCATGGCCAAAGCTCAGCCATGAACATCTTCTTTCGACGAAACCAAGCGCAGGCTCGGCGATCGCTTCGCTCAACACCTGCGCTCGGTCCGCGTTGGCCAAACTGATCTCCTGGTGGCCGAGCACTTCAACTCCCCCTCCCATTCCCAGTCTGACCTTTCTGTCATGGGCCTCCTCCAGTGCCATAGTGAGGCCCACCGGAAATTTGAGGAACAGCACCTCATATTTCGCCTGGGCAGCTTGCAGCCCAGTGGTATGAACATCGACTTCTCCAACTTTAGATAATTCCTCTGTCCCTCTCTCCCCCTCCTCCTTCCCAGATCTCGCTCTATCTTCCTGTCTCCACCTATATCCTTCCTTTGACCCGCCCCCCTGACATCAGTCTGAAGAAGGGTCTCGAACCGAAACGTCACCCATTCCTTCTCTCCTGAGATGCTGCCTGACCTGCTGAGTTACTCCAGCATTTTGAGAATAAATATCTTCTTTAAACCTTCTCCCTCTATATAGGAAAGGTTTAGAGGGATATGGGCCAAATGTGGGTAGGTTGGACTAGTGTAGATGGGGGGCATCAAGGTTGGCATAGGAACTTTGAGTCAATGGCGCTGTTTCATGCTGTATGACTCTAAGGGTCTCACTGTTAACCTATGCCCTCTGGTATTTGGCTGTTCAACCCAGGCAATAAAAAAACTTTGGCTATCTATCCTATCTATGCCTCTCACCATTTTGTATACTTCTATCAGATCTCCCTCCCTACCTCCAACATTCAGGTCTCCCCCCCTACCTCCAACGTTCCAGAGAAAACAATCCAAGTATGTCCTACCTCACCTTACAGCTCACACCCTCCAACCCAGGCAGCATTCTGGTAAGATGTGTAACATACCTTGAGGAGAATTCACAGTGGAGCGGCAAGATGTCTGAAGAAGGGTCTTGATCCGAAACGTCACCCATTCCTTCTCTCCAGAGATGCTGCCTGACCCACTGAGTTACTCCAGCATTTTGCGTCTCCCAGCATTCTGGTAAACCTCTTTTGCAAAGCCCCCACATCCTTCCTGTAATGCAAACCAGAGCAGCACACAATGCTCCAAATCACTTGTTCTCTAACCTTGTTGGCCAATTTCCTGGGCGAGACTTTATCAAAGGCCTTGTGAAAATCTAAATGCACCGCATCCACGAGTTCCCCTTTATCTTTTTGATGAGTCACATCCTCAAAAATGAGCTATAGATTCCATCTTCTGCATGACAATACTAAACCTAAACATTGTCTCTCAAAAGAAGTTCAATAGATTGGTCCACCACGCGACCCCCTTCATAAAGGGAAGAGATGTGAGGAGGTTTCTTCACCCAAAGGGCAGTGAATCCTTGGAATTCTCTACCAAGGAAGGCTGTCGAGGCACAGTCAGCAAATATATGCAAGACAATTTGATGGGTTTCTAGATGCTACAACCAATGTACTCCAACCACGGAATATGGAGATAGTGCAGGAAAGTGGAGATCAATTGCAGATCATATTGAATAACAGAGCACACACAAAGGGTGAATGGTCAACTTCTGCCTCTTTTTCTTCTGCTCATGTTATAGTGGATGTGTTCTAATCACTCAGCATGCTTAACTCTATAATTCTACCTTGCCCGCTTAGAGTTGTACGTACAACAGCATCAACTGCCAGGCTAGCTCAGTCGGTAGAGCATAGGACTCTTAATCCCACGGTTTTGGATTCGAGCCCCCCGTTGCATGTCAGTTTGTGGGTGGCACGGTGGCACAGCGGTAGAGTTGCTACCTTACAGCGCCAGAGACCCGGATTCGATCCTAACTACGGGTGCTGTCTGTACGGAATTTGTACATTCTCCCCGTGATCTGCGTAGGTTTTCTCCAGGATCTCCAGTTTCCTCCCACGCTCCAAAGATATACAGATTTGTCGGTTAATTGGCTTGGCATAGGCACGGACTCGGTGGGCTGAAAGGCCTGTTTCCGTGCTGTATCTCTAAACTAAACTCAACTCAACTAACTGCATCTCATACGATAAACCTACCCTCTCAGGAATGATGTAAAGAAGCTTCAATAGATATGAACACGTTGAATGAGCGGATAAGAACATGGCTGGTGAATATAGCGTGGAAAATGTAGAGAAGTCCACTAATTCCAAACCTCATGAGAAGAAATGTTTTCACTCAGTGGGTAGTCAGTATCTGGAATGAGCTGCCAGAGGAAACGAGAGAAGCAGATATAATTACAATTTCCAGAAGGCAGATACATGGATGGAGAGGGTTTAGAGAGTTATAGAGCAAATGGGACTAGTCCAGTATGGCACCATAGTCAGTTTGGACAAAGTGGGCCGAAGGCCTCGTTTCCATGCTGCATAGCTCTATGACAACATCTTTCCTCATTTCAACATTAAATGGGCAATTATTTAACTTGGGACAATAGCCCTGAATGAATTGAAGATTCCATCAAGATGAAAACCATCCATCTGAAGAAGGGTCTCGACCCGAAACGTCACCCATTCCTTCTCTCCTGAGATGCTGCCTGACCCGTTGAGTTACTCCAGCATCTTGTGTCTACCATCAAGATGAAACGTCTTTGCAGTATCTATGCTGAGAAAGGGAGGGGCAAAGTCCACTGAGATTTGAAGAGCAAGGTGGCATTTCATGGAAATCTAGAGTCATGTAAATGTTACAGAACAGAAGGGCAGCCATTCGGCCCATTGCCAGGTTATACTAGAGCAAACCCACCACTTTCACTCCCCCACCCTTTTCGCATAGTACTGCAAATAATCTACGCTCAAGTTACTTATGAAGATACTCCTTGCAGGCATTGATGGTTCTGCTGCCTCAGCTCCAGCAACCCAGGTTCAATCCTGGGCTTGGGTGGTGCCCCGTGTTTTTGGGTGGTGCCTCGTGAATTTACTTCCTTCGACCGTGTGGGATTCCTCCAGTTTCCTCCTGCATCCCAAAAGCTATGCAGATTGGTAGTTTAATTGGCCATTGTTAATTATCCCAGGTGTGGATGGCAGGAGAATCAGGTGGAGGTAATGTCACAGGGAAAATAAATGGAGGATGGCATTTGATGGGACTGTTCTGAGAACAGGGGTAGACCTGGGATAGAGGCCATTCAATGGACCGAATGGCCTCAAACTCCAACGTAAGAGCAGCACAAAAGACTGCAGATGATGGAATCTGGAGCACAAATCAAAGTGCGGGTCAGGCTGCATCTGTGGAGGGAGATGTCTGTGTTTTGGGTCGAGACCCTTCATCTGGACTGGAGGGATATGATCCTATTTTCACCACATTTACAGGCAGTGAATTTCAAATTGTAACAGGATTCTTGTGTGAAAGCAAGTGCCCCTTATGTTTTTTGCCTTAATATTAAGCCCGTGTCTGCTGCTCCTTGGGTCATCTGTCAATGGGAACACTAGATCTCTGTGAATTCACTCTGTGGCAAATTGTTTCACGCAAACCAACCTCCCTTCTATTGACTCCATCTACACCTCACGCTGCCTCAGCAAGGACAGCAGCACAATCAAGGACCAGTCGCACCCTGGCCACTCCCTCCTCTCCCCTGTCCCATCGGGTAAGAGGTATAGAAGTGTGAAAACGCACACCTCCAGATTCAGGGACAGTTTCTTCCCAGCTGTTATCAGGCAACTGGACCATCCCACCACAACCAGAGAGCAGCGCTGAACTACTATCGACCCCTTTGGTGATATCCTTGTGTAAGAAAATAACTGCAGATGCTGGTAGAAATCGAAGGTGTTTATTCACAAAATGCTGGAGTAACTCAGCAGGTCAGGCAGCATCTCAGGAGGGAAGGAATGGGTGATGTTTCGGGTCGAGAGTCTCGACCCGAAACATCACCCATTCCTTCTCTCCTGAGATGCTGCCTGACCTGCTGAGTTACTCCAGCATTTTGCGAATAAATACCTCGGAATATCCTTGATCGGACTATGCTGGCTTTACCTTGCACTGAACGTTATTCCCTTATCGTGTCTCTGTACACTGTAAAGGGCTCGATTGTAATCAGGGTGTTGTCTTTCTGCTGCAACACAACAGAGGCTTTTCACTGTACCTCTCTGTACACGTGACAGTAGATGAAACTAGACCGAACTGAACTGAACTGTGTTCAGATGAGGGGGTTTCTGCTCCAGCAGAGCTGTGAACTCCATCCCTGGGTTTCTCTCCGCCCGTCATGTTTCAGCCAAGCTGTTGCCAGTCAGTCTCAGTCCCACGTGGGATGTTTCCAGCGTTCTCAATTAACCGGCCAATGAAAACTAATCTTTCAGTAGCAAATGACCCTGACACTTCATGTAATATAAACAGTTGAAACGTATCCAATTAGGACTCGAACAGACATTGAACACTTTAAAAATAATTGTCAAGCGCTTGAGATTTATACACTAAGGTCATAATTTATAGGATGGAACAGATCGCGACAAGATGCAAAACAAAATAAGATATTCTTCTTTGTTTTGCTTAAGAACGCACTTGCAGTGACAGAGGAGTTTGCAGTGAAATTGAACAATCTCAGGAGAAGGGGGAAGCGGTTTACTGGAGCAAAGCGGACCGTTCGGCCTAAACAGAGAGCACTGGCTCTTATACTTCTTCCTTTCCTCCTGTCTTGCTCGATAAATATAACCCTCCACTCTTTTAGACTTGGCCTTCCTTAAATGCCCCAATTCCCCCCACTGGGACAAGAGGTGCCTTCTGAAATTCCTGCTGGATTTGTCTGGTGGCTGGTTCTGGATCCCCACCCTTCCGATTTGAAGCAGCTCTTACAGAACAAAACATATTTGTTGCAAATTATCCTACCCACCCCTACACCCCCCCCCAAAAAAAACGTGTTTAATATTTTTTTCCGGTTTTATTTTGTTTCAATAAATAATTTTATTTTTTCCAAGTCAAGTCAAGTTTATTTGTCACATACACATACATGCACGATGTGCAGTGAAATAAAATTGGCAATGCCTGCGGATTGTGCAAACAAAAAGAATTACAAATATTCAAAATAAATAGAATAATTGCACGGTAATTTTAGATAAAAGCTGGCCCAAGTTGGCTGGTTGTCGTTAAGGAATAATTTATTTAGGTTTGGATATTATGGAAGGGGCGGAGTACTTAAGTTACCAAAATATGTAAATATATAAATATTAAATTCGAAGAATAGATATCAACTTCAAAAAACAATTAACGTGGGGAAAATACCAGTTCACATCCTCATGTAGGCGAGTGTTTAAATTGGTTATGCTCCTTTTAAAAGACATCTTATGATTAACATTTGCTAAGTATGGAGTGCCACCAGAGTTGATGGGATTTGAAGTGATGTGATCATCAGTTTTTATTAATGCTTATTTTTTTTTAAATGTGGCTGCTTCGGCTTTTCTGCTTTTATCCCTCTTCTTTTTTTTTGCACACAGATCCTTTTACCACACGGTACTGACAGATTGTTTGAGCTGCTCGGCAAAAGACATTCAAAACTAATTAAGCAGCATTCCAGTGGTTATTTGCAAGCACTTGGTGGAATCGAAGGCATTTGTCAGCGCTCCAGGCCCCTCGTGGGTTTGATTGACGGCGCCGGGTGACCCCGCCCCCCTCCCCCCGCGTGATTGACAGTCGTCGGCGCCGCGGACCAATCGCGTCCGAGATGACGCTGGGGAGAGCGCCGATTGGCCGGCGGAGTCCACCAATGGCGTCACCCGCGTTCACGCCCCACGTGGGGTTCCCGGCTCGCCCATTGGCCGGGAGGCCCGGCGGAGCCTTGGTTACTTTCCACCCAAATATGGTCAGGCTCCAGCGCCAGCCTGGGAGGGGGGGGGGAGCACAGCCGGAGCCGGAGCGGGAGTGGGAGCGGAGCAGAGTCGCGGCCGGTGCGGAGGGGGAGCGAAACTGAAACAGACACACACACAAGAGGAGGAGGGGGGAGAGAGAGAGAGAGAGCAAGCAAGCAAGCCGCGTGGAGCGTCTCTGTGTGTGGCATTCTCGCTGCGATCGCCTGCATTATTTTGTAGCAACACCTTCCCAACAAAAACAACGCTCGATCATTGCAAATATATCGGGGAGGCGGAGAGAGGATCGGATGCAAACGCCGCCTTGGTGGTGAACTTGGTCGAAGATTAGTGCAATTGCACACACACACACACACATATATATATATATTCCGGTTGTTGTTGTTGTTGTTGTTGGTCCAGTGTCGTCTGGGAGGAAGAGCCCGATCTGCGACCACTGCCTGGCTTTGGCAGAATGTGTGCGTGTGGGGTGTTTGCTGCTGCTGCTGCTGCTGCTGCTGCTGCTGCCGTTGCCGCTGTTGTTGTTGCCGCTTTGGGACCTGGAGACACTCGCCCTCGCTACTGAACGCTCTCCCCGGGACCGGCCGACGTCCCCAACCCCCCCGGACCCACCCGCTCTCTGGGTTCCACACCCCGGGGCAACAACGTTCCCAACTCCACTCTTGTTTATCTTTCTGCACAGAGAGAGAGAGAGAGAGAGAGAGAGAGCACAAACTGTAAAGCTACTTTTCTTGCAATACGTGAGGTTTCCCCCCCCCCCCCCCACCACCACCCTCTACAACCACCACCACCACCCCTCCCTTTATTATTCCAAGGGCCCCGTGAGGCCGAGCGAGACTGTGTGATGATCATTTGCGAGCCGGAGCGTGGAGCGCTGTCCGCACAAAGGGACTTGTAAAACCTCGCCTCCGCCGGAGAGAGAGAGAGAGAGAGAGGTCTTATTGCTTTGTTCTGTAGCACTGGGAGTGGTTCCGATCCGGAGCGGCGTGGCGGTGGACTTCTTTACAGCTCTGTGTGTGTGCGTTGTTTTATGTGATATCGCTGCATTTAGCCCACGACTTATCCACCTCGAGTGTCCCAGGTCGGGGATACATTGTTCAAGAGATGTATCCACAAAGCAGGCACCCGGTAAGTGTGTTTCAATCTGTTGTAGCGACCGCAGCCTTTTTAACTTTGAATGTCGTGAGTTTGTTGTTTCATGTTCAAAGCAGCGATGATCATGGGCTGTCACTAACTAGCCGTGTGTGTGTTTTGTATGTGTGTGTGTGTGTGTGTGTGTGTGTGTGTTTTGTTTGTGTTTGTGTGTCTGTGTATATGTGTTTTGTGTCTGAGTTTTGTCTGTGTTTTGTATGTGTGTTTTGTGTGTGTGTGTATATGTGTTTTGTTTTTGTGTGTGTGTGTGTGTGTGTGTCTGTCTGTGTGTGTCTGTGTGTGTGTGTCTGTGTGTGTGTGTGTGTGTGTGTGTGTCTGTGTGTGTGTGTGTGTTTTGTATGTGTGTGTTTTGTGTGTCTGTGTGAGAGAGCGATGTGTTTGCCACCCTTCTGTTTTGAAATTCCGCTTGTGTTTCAGGCCCCGCACCAACCCTCTCAGCCGTTTAAATTCACCGTGGCCGAATCGTGCGACCGGATCAAAGAGGAGTTTCAGTTTTTACAAGCACAATATCACAGGTGGGGAAAGCGAGTGGGCGCCCGGCGCTGCTCTGATTCCGGCTCAGGAGTTTGCAAGGGGGATCGAACCCCTGGCACCAGTTCGTCTGCCCCCCTTTCACCTCCCCATGTCGGCCTTCCCATCGCGTGTGCTCCCAATCCATCAGATAATACGACTGTGTATTTAAAGTGATAATATTGAGCAATCAGCCATTAATTTGCCTTGTGTAGTAGGCTAGTACATTCCATGTAAACAGTCTTTGAATTATTCAGGCTGTGTGATGTAAGCTCATTGTTTGGATAATGTGTTGACATAGTCTCGGTTCCCCGACCACCACCTCTCATCGGTAACTGACACCTTTTCCATTCCTCTTTTCAGTTTAAAGATGGAATGCGATAAACTCGCGAACGAGAAAACGGAGATGCAGCGTCACTATGTGATGGTGAGTGCGTGTGTCTTCTCTCTTCATGCTATTTCGAACAATCCATATTCACATTGTTTCACTTCATTTAGCCCGTTGCTGTGAGGAGTCGATTAAAAATGGGGCATGACGTGGATATTGTCACACGCACCAACTCCTGTGAAGAATTTCTAGAGACTCTGAAACAGTTTATACGCTAGCTGCCATTAAAAGTTAATGTACATGTTTGTAAATGCATTAAGTTTCAATGTGGTGGCTAATAAGTTGATTTTCGTTCTGGTGGCTGTACTGGCTAATCGTTGCTAATAATCAGCACCCTTTTTTCCCCTCTGTGGGTGGCGACCAGTATTTGGATCAATATTTCATAAAGTAATTTCAGAGAGTAAACAGTTTGTATATGGGGATTGGGGATTATCGTGCAACTCTCAGAGGGCGAGTTGGAAAGCAGACAGCGGGAACACATTGTATTGATTTGGGCAACGTTATTGCAGGGCGACTTTGTTATTGAATTTTAAAAAAAGAAACGCAGAATGTACATTAATGCATCTGCTTTATATTTCAGTATTACGAGATGTCTTATGGGCTGAACATTGAAATGCACAAGCAGGTAAGGATGCAGTGGGAGGGGTGGGGGGGTACACCTGATTCTTTACTGCCGCGTGTTTTAAAGGGATGTTGCCGCTAAAAGTCCCAACAAATCCAAAGTCTTTTCGCAGGCTGGGGATGTATGTGTAAGTAGTTCTAGTTGTGCATGATGGTCGGAGGCACTACTGTGTGATGCCACTAGTTGGCACTGCTGCCTCTGCCTTGAAGTGCTGGCAGTGTTGCCTCCACTGCTCCTGTTCAAACATCTGCCAGAGTCCTGTTCCCAGATATCTGTGTTACTAATTAGAGGTAATGTGAAACTTGGGTTATCTAATGTCAGCAGCTTAAAGGGACAGGGCTCCTTTTGTTGTCTCTCACGAGCAGGCTTTCGAACGGATCCGCCCTACTCCCTGCGCACTTTTCCCCTTCACTAAAGGACCAGACCTCCTCCTGAGGTAAAAGGAATTTAAAATTAATGAGTGGCTGTTCCCTGGATAGTAGGATAAATAAGTCCTATTTTTTTTAAAGCAACGATCGTCGTTCTCCCCGAAAAAGGAAAAACGTATAGTTTGTGCGTGTTGAATGTTTTAATAAAACATGGTTTCAATGGCTGTGCCCGAGGAGAGCAGTTCCTTCTCTCCTGAGATGCTGCCTGACCTGCTGAGTTACTCCAGCATTTTGAAAATAAATACCTTCGATTTGTACCAGCATCTGCAGTTAATTTCTTACAGTTCAGGAGTGCTGGGAGACACGAACTGCTGGAGTGACTCAGAGGACAGGCAGCATCTCTGGAGAGAAGGAATGGGTGACGTTTCAGGTCGACCTGAAACGTCACCCATTCCTTCTCTCCAGAGATGCTGCCTGTCCCGCTGAGGCACTCCAGCATTTTGTGTCGATCTTCGGTTCAAACCAGCACCTGCAGTTCCTTCCTACTCGAGAGTGTTGGTGGGAGGATGAGGGGGCAGCGAGTATGTTGGCTGCAGGATGCAAGGGAGGAGATGTTGAGACAAATGTGTGTGGGCTCGCTCGACCTCTGGTGAGGCAGAGTTGAGTGGAAACGGGGCGACACTTGTCCTGTTTCACAGGAGGGTAGTTGGACTGAGGTTGCCGATGTTGGCGTGCCGAGAGCACAGCCGACTGACGGGCTCGGCTGGCGACTGCACCAGGCGGTGAAACAGGCCACGCTGGAGCTGTGGTGTAGACCAGTCTGGACAGGGACGGCAGGTCTGTCTGTCCTTCCCAACCCGTCGCTCAGCCAGGCATGGTTTAATGGCCACACTGAGCACCAACATTAGTTATTCAGTCCAGGGTTACTTGGTTAATTAACTGAACCTAAATTCCTCTGCTGCTGTTGCCGTTTACATTTATATTAATCTCATTTTATAGACACACAAAGCTGGAGTAACTCAGTGGGACAGGCAACATCTCTGGAGAGAAGGAATGGGTGACGTTTTGGTTCCAAAACATCCCTCTCCTGAGATGCTCCCTGTATCGCTGAGTTACTGCAGCGTTTTTGTGTCTGTCTTCAGTTTAAACCAACGTCTGCAGTTCCTTCCTGCACAATCTCATTTTATATTTGGGAAAGGAACGGGTGGGTGGGGGGAAAGGAAAGCAAGCATCAATAGCAGCATCGGTGAAGCTGGTGCATCGTTGTAAGACCCCCATCCGTTGACCCTTGGGAAGGAGAGCCTTGCCTTGGCCGGCCGACACCAGACCCCTTGTCGGAGTCGACCCTAACCCTCCGGCTCTGTTCAAGGGTGGACGGTCAATGTTGGCCTCGCCAGTCCTGTGGACCGACCAGGGAGGTGAGGCGTTGTGTGTGCTGTGGACATTTGGCCAAGGAGCAGAACCATAATTCAGCGGGTCTGGAGAAAAGGAATGGGTGACGTTTCGGGTCATGTTCCTTTCTAGTGCAGCGGGTAATTGTAAAGGGAGTGGGGGTGGGTTGCAGGAACACGGCTCTGGTGAGTGTGAAAGAGAACGGCAGATGTGACCTGAACTAGATGCTGACTGATGGGGATTTTGGAGTTGTCAGACTGTGGATTGTTGGAGGTTTGCTATATGTGGCGCACGCCCATCCAGAACAATTGCCTGTGTTTGCTGGGGCATGTTGGTCCGATTTACTGCAGAGCTGTGCCCAGGATGTACCGAGCCAACAGGGAGTGGGTGAGGATTGGTTCCAAGGCAGAGGAGCTGAAGAAATGGCAAATCCTCGGGTGCAAGTTGTTTCTGAATCAGTTCTGCCGCTGGAAGGATTTGATGGCCTTTCTGTTCGCAATGCTGACGGCCTCGACTTAACCCGCTGTCGGCAGCTTGTGGCTGTGATCCTCGTGCTGCGCTCCTGAAGGTTTGCCTGCGGCCGCACAGTGACTCTAGGAGGCCCAGACACCCCGCTTTATGTGGCCACGCAAAAACACTGCAGGTGCTGAGAGCCTGCAAACTCTGGAAACACCCAGCGGGTCGGGCAGCATCTGTGGAGAGAGAAGCAAAGTTAGGCTTTTGGGTCAAACATTTGTTTCTTTCTTTACTTCCATGGGTGTTGAATATTAGTTTAGTTTAGAGATACAGTGTGGGAGCAGGCCCTTCGGCCTACCAAGTCCAAATCGACCATCGGTCACCCGTTGGCACCAGTTCTGTTATCCCACCTTCTCACCCACTCCACACACGCTAGGAGCAGTTTAGAGGCCGATTAACCTACAAATCCTTTGGGATATAGGAGGAAACCCGCATGGTCAACGGGAGAATGTGCAAACTCCACACAGACAGACACACGAGGTCAGGTTTGAACCCGGGTCCCTGGCGATAAGAGGCGGCGGCTCTACCAGCTGTATCGCTGCGATGCCCATTCCTTTATTGTGGTGTTCGTGCAGTGTTACCTCAATGTCCAGCTGTTTGTGTGTTGTACCAGTAAGGTGTTAATGATGTGAAGTTGTCATCGCACCATGGGAAATCTACAGGCACAGAGCACAGGAAGCTCCCAGAGGCAACAATCATGATCAAAGCATGGCAGCCATTTTGTGGAGTCATTGTCGGGTAGTGTCATACCCCTTGTACGAGGTGCTGTGGCTGTGGCACAGTAGCCGTTGTGCAGTCCACATTGTGCTAGGACAGCATATGGTGCAGTGGTGGAGTAGCTACCGAAAGGCTTGCATGGCCTGGGTTCAATCCTGACCTGGGCTGCTGACTATGTGAAGTTTGCACGTTCTCCCTGTGACTGCATGGGTTTCCTGGAGGTCTCCGGTTTCCCCCCGCATCCCAGAAATGTGTGTGCGGGTGGGTGAACAGGCAGCTGTAAATGCGCCTCATGTTTTGCTGAGCAGTGGAGATTGGGGAGAGGTGGTGAGCATGCAGGGAGACTAAAATAGGACTAATGTAACTAGGGGCCTATCTTGCTGTTGTGCGACTCTGACGTATCTTGCACTAAACGTTATTCTCTTTACCCTGTATCTGTACACTGGACGGATTGATTGTAATCATGTATAGCTTTTCTGCTGACTGGTTAACATGCAATAAAAAGCTTTTCGCTGTACCTTGATGCACGTGACAAACTAAGGCAAACACATGCTGGTGAGAGCAGACATGTACTTGAGTTGAATGTCACAAGCTGCCTGGGTTTGGTACTTGGCTTGGTCTGACACTCGATTGTCAGGCAGGGTTTATTTCCACGCTAAGTTTGTCGGTCTGGGACTTAAACCCATGACCTTCTCATTCAAAGGTAGGAGGCTGCAGTCGGCGATTTCAAGCGATGGCAGTCGATCTCGGCTCCTGCCCCTTCTGCTCTTGTCGCCAGTGCTGCCTGACCGATGTGGAGATTACGTTGTTCTCTCTGGCCCATTGAGCTGTGTTGAGCTGTTTGGGTAAAGTCGTGTTAAGTGGAGGGGTGGCCGATGGACTTGGCGGGGCTGTGCCTTGCGACCAGCGGCTGCTCGCGTGTTGGGCGGAGTGTGGACTGGGCACGATGTGAGAGAGTGCTGCACGGCCTCAGGTGCTGCTTAACCGCTCCCAGGCTGAGCCACGACCTCCCTGCCCTGGTGGGCTGATGTAGGTCCACTGGCAATTGATTGTAGCCTGTCCACCAGTCATTCCATGTCCAACATTGATACAAAGGGCCAAGTTATCGTGGTGCTGGTTTTTACTGATCTCAGCTGCCGATTTCACCGTCTGACTCGAGTGTTCATAAATAGGCTCAGTAATAGGCCATTCGGCCCATCAAGTCTACTCATGGCTGATCTATCTTTCCCTCTTAACCCCATTCTCCTGCCTTCTCCCCATAACCCCTGACACCCGTACTAATCAAGAATCTATCTATCTCTGCCTTAAAAATATCCACTGACTTGTCCAGTCACTTTAGTGTGTGTGTGTGTGTGTGTGACTGATTGTAGAATATGAGACGTCTGCTTCAGTGAGCATTCTGGGAGGGGTCAAGGGTGGTGGAGATCAGCTCTTGCCCTTCCCCTGACTGGGCATTCCCTGGGTAGGGCCAGTGCTTTACGAGCACAGTGACAACACCAGCTTCTGTCGGATTGCTTTCAGAATGGATCAATCCATTAAACTCTTATACCTGTTCAAATTGAGGCTGGATTGGTCTGGTGTTGCATTGTGAATTGGGAAGTTATGTTAGGGCATTGCTGTGTGCCCTAGGTTCGATCCTGACTCTGGGCTCTGTCTGTGTGGAGTTTGCAGGCTCCCCCTGTGGTCGGGCGAGTTCCCTCCGGGTGTTCTGATTTCCTCCCACATCCCAAAGACATTCGGGTTTGTAGCTTAATTGACTTCTGTAAAGTGTCCCTAGTGTGTGGGATAGAACTAGTGTACAGGAGATCGTTGGTCAGCGTGGGCCGCAGGGCCTATATCCATGCTGTATCTCTAAGCTCAATGGTAGTTATTGTATCCTCTACCATGGAGGCTGTGAAGCGTCCGGTTGTTCTGCTTTACACTGAGCTTTGAGGTGAGCAGCTGTTGTCTGCTTGGGCGCGAGTCGGTCACGTTAGAGACGTAACGCGACGCGCCTGCCATGAGGTGTCTTGGCCCTTCACTGACTGTCACAGTTCAGTGTCACAAGCACCAAGGCTAGGAGGATGTTTTCAAGTTTTCTTCCAATCTCTCTATGGCCCCTGCCTTCCCGGTCTGTACTGCTGCCCCTGTGCTCTAACCAGGGGGCGTGCGTGTGGTCCATCGCACTGGTGTAAACATTTCTATGATCTTGAGAAATGCCTTGGGATGTGTTGCAATGTAAAGGCTGGTTATATAAACAGACTGAAGTCGGTATTAGTTTTCCTTCCTACCCTGAGACGAGTAGTGTCCCTGCTGTTCCTTAAAAGTTTGGTAGAAGTGTTATGGAGAGTTTAGTTTTGGAGTCAGTTCACTGAAGCTGGTGAGAGGCAGAGTATGTGCGTTTGTCTAGTCTAAGCATTACAATGGGAGCCTTCTTCCTAAAGGAAAGGAAGCAATAATACAACTTTAATGACTCTCTTGCCATTCTTGTGTCGGCCTTTACTGCAGGGAGTTGGAGGGTTTCCTTCTGCACATCAATCAAAGTTGTACAGTATTTTGACGCTTACAAGGGGCCCTCTTTGGAGCAATATCCTGCACTAGTGAGCAGAATAACAGAGCTAAATCAGCCGCCGATCTGACTGCGTCCCCCCTACCTCTGGCCTGCCTTGTTTATGCAGCGCGGCGTCGCCATGGTTACGTAAGGAGTGCCTCTCGTTGGTGCCATGCGTAGCAGCGTATTGACGAGCAGGGTCGGGCAGACGTGATACCCCCGCCACTGTTTGCACCGGCACTCTGGCCTGGGTGCCCTGGGCCAGGGAAGGGGCCACAGACTCTGAACGCGACGGCTGTCCATTGGAGCCTGGCCCAGTCCAGATACTGGGAAAGAACAAAGTTGCTCGCTGCCTTCTGACGTGTCAAAGCCCCACCGCACTGGGAGTTGGCAGAGATTTTCCCAGTCTGTTTAAATGCATCTGAAGTGCAGTCACTGACGTGTGAAAGTCGACAGTGCGGGAGCCAGTTTGTGCACAGCAAACTCCCAATGATGCCAGTGATGATCCCCAAGGACACTGTGGAAACGTCGTGGCCCATCAGCATTCTACTGCAGGAGCTTTGCATCCACCTGAGTGGATAGGTGGGATTTTATATTGACGTCCCTTCTGTGACGGTGCCTCCCAACGATGGCGCACTTCCTCAGCAGCCCGCTCCCAGCCCAGCGGAGGTCTCCATCTCTGGTCTCTGGAGCTTCGAGATGCAGCGAGGGAACTGGCCCTTCCACCCACCGTCGACCATCGATCTCCTGTGCAGTAGTTCCACGTTACCCCACTTTCACATCCTGAGCACTGGGGAGAATTTGCCGGAGCCCGTTAACCTTCAAACTTGCGCGTCTTTGGATGGTGGGAGGAAATCGGAGAACCCAGCGGTCACAGGGAGAACGTACAAACTCCACTCGGACAGCGGCCGTAGTCGGGGTCAAACGCGGGTGTCTGGCGCTGTCAGGCAGCGGCTCGACTGCTGCACCACCACGTCGCCCTGAACTTGAAACTTGGAAGCGTGAAAGTAGCAGCCAGGGCCCAATCTAACGTAAATAACATGAAGAGGTATGAACTGATGAAACTGCCGACTGCAGTAATCATTTTGGAGTGGGGTTCAGCTTTGTAAATGTTGCGCACTTTCCTTAGATTGGTTCTCACAAAGTGATTTAATTAACAGCGAGTTTCGGGAGATGCGGCAGTCAGCTTTTCCGCAGAGGGATGTTGCCACCAACTGGGCTTATCGAGGGGAAGGTATAATTTGGACTTGAATTGGCTTCATTTCAGAGTAAATCTTCAAATTATACTCTTGTGCCTCCACCAATCCTCGGATCGAGGAGCTTCTCTTCAGAGTTTGTGCTCTCCAAGGTGTCGCTGTGAGCGTTTGTGGACGTCTTGAGGGAGAGCAGGTTGCTAGGCAACCGTTCCAAGAATGCTCCTGCAGACCTCTAACACGGAAAAAGACCCTTCGGCCCAACTGGACCAAGATGCCGCCATCGAAGCTCGTCTCATTTGGCCCGTATCCCTCTACATCGTTCCTATACATGTATCTTTTAAATGCTGTCATTGTGTTTGCCTCAGCTACCTCGTGCAGCGGCAGTAGTAGAGAGCCGAGCCTCGAGCTTCAGATGCCAGCCCATGGGACATGATGCTGAGACATGATGCCCTGGGTGGTTGTGATTTGCGCAGGGCTCTTGTGTGGAATTACTTGGTGATGGGATGCGGGCAGAGCTGGCGATGCTGCTGTTTATTAGTGACAACGTCCTCCACCAGCCTGCCAATGCATCCAGTGACAGAGCTCTATGGCTCCTGTCTCTTCCTGGCCCCCTCTTTGACGGCTCTCCAGATGTGCCACAGATGTTTAGGCGCCGCCTGTAGTTTGGTGGCCTCGTCTTCACTTTCCCTCGGATGCCCTTTTTTGCCGGGGCTCGTGGATAGGTGACAATTCCGGTTTGCACCCTTCTTCAGACTGATTGTGGTTTTGGGGGGGGGTGGGGGTGTTTGGTGATAAAGCTGCAAGAAAGGAGGGGCAAGACAAAGCCTGTTGAGTAATTAGTGATTACACATGACCAAGGTATCCACTTATCACTTGCCAGGTTTTATCAGCCCTTCCTCCCCACAACGCCCCTAACGAAGCCAGTCTGAAGAAGGTTCCCGACACGAAACATCACCTTTCCGTGTTCTCCATAGATGCTGCCTAACCCGCTGAGCTACTCCAGCACTTTGTCCTTTTTCGTTAATCAATATTTGTAGTTCCCTGTGTCTCCCACTTTTATCACTGGTCTGTAAAGGTGTTGGCTCTGGCACCAGGTACACGGCAGACTCATCCCCGCTCTCCACTGGGACAGGGACAGGTAGATGGTGCTCATATCCTCTCCGCTGGCCTGGGTTTGGGCAGGATGTTTCTGAGGCAGGTGACGTGTTGTCATTTCCCAGTACCACAGGCATGTGGCTCTCACACATGATGTTGGCCTCAGTGCTGTTGTGTGTGTGTGTGTGTGTGTGTGTCGTTGTTCAGGCTTTAGTGACGCTCTTACTTGTGTCCCGGGCTCTGTGCTCCACCGTGCTGGCAGCATGTGGAGCTCACAGCATTTTGTAGAGCGTGGTCCTCTCTGTGACGGCCGGCTTCAATACCATGACGCCTGCTTTGGTGCAGTTGCACATCAGTCCAATTTTCCAGCTGAATGTATTGTGTTGGGTTGTTTATTTTGCCTGGTCTTCCAGAGGTGAGGAGAGGATGTGATGCCTCTCAGCAGGTTCTACACATACTTTACCAGTGGACGGTAGCTTTGATGGGGAATTTTTAGATTTAGATTTAGAGATACAGCGCGGAAAGAGGCCCTTCGGCCCACCGAGTCCACGCCGCCCAGCGATCCCCGCACATTAACACTATCCTACACACACTAGGGACAATTTTTACATTTACCCAGTCAATTAACCTACATACCTGCATGTCATTGGAGTGTGGGAGGAAACCGAAGATCTCGGAGAAAACCCACTCAGGTCACGGGGAGAACGTACAAACTCCGTACAGACGCGCCTGTAGTCAGGATCGAACCTGAGTCTCCGGCACTGCATTCGCTGTAAGGCAGCAACTCTACCGCTGCGCCACCATGCCAGGGTTGAAGAAAACCCACATCTTTGCTACAGTTGTGACTTCTGCACTAAATGTGCTGTGATCATCCCTGCAGGTAAACTACAGCTGCAGCTTCTGTTGATTATACAGAGTGAGTTGACACGGCTACAGAACTGCACCTGCCAGGGCTGTCAATTACATTCTTAAGTTTGCGAAGTTTCAATAATAGACAATAGGTGCAGGAGGAGGCCATTCAGCCCTTCGAGCCAGCACTGCCATTCAATGTGATCATGGCTGATCATTCTCAATCAGTACCCCGTTCCTGCCTTCTCCCCATACCCCCTGACTCCGCTATCCTTAAGAGCTCTATCTAGCTCTCTCTTGAATGCATTCAGAGAATTGGCCTCCACTGCCTTCTGAGGCAGAGAATTCCACAGATTCACAACTCTCTGACTGAAAAAGTTTTCCCTCATTTCAGTTCTAAATGGCCTACCCCTTATTCTTAAACTGTGGCCCCTTGTTCTGGACTCCCCCAACATTGGGAACATGTTTCCTGCCTCTAACGTGTCCAACCCCTTTCTTATTTTAAAAAAAAACTTGAAGTCTGAAGAAGGATCCCCACCTGAAACGTTGCCTTTCTGTATTTTCCAGAGATACTGCCTAACCCGCTGAGTTACTCCAGCACTTTGTCTTTTTCTTTTTGTGGTAAACCAGCATCTGCAGTTCCTTGTGGTCAAAGTTTCTTGTCAAATTGTCCTTGACGTTCTGAAAACCGGATGATTGAATTTCATAAAGATTCTGGACTTTGGATCAACACTGCTTCCAGGAAACTGGTGTGCTCATTCTGAGAACAGTTGACTGTCTCTGATAAACACTCCCTCGTGATCTGACAGCACGCCCTTGCTTGCCACAGACAAGTGCAATACCACAGTGGGTATTGTAGTCGGGGAGTTCTGCTTTGCAGAGTTGCTCCACTCATCCAGTACTCACCGACTCCCAGGATAGGCTAACGGTAACGCCAGCAGATTCAATCGGACGGGCCGGTCCAAAGGCGGATCCCCCGATGCATTATTCACGCTCGCTCTACCTTGCTCCTCTCAGCTTGGGGGTTGGATTGTTCCAAAGAGCGGGTGGGATTTGCAACAGAGGCGAGCACATTGTTTTTCATTCAATCCTGTGGATTGGAGGCAAAGTGAGTGGATCACCAATGCATCGAGCAGAGTCGGTGTTGCAACCCTTGGCGATGACTGTGAACGGAGCTGTGTTGGGTTGCCGTGTGGGTGACAAGGGGCAGCTTGTCTACCTGGTTCAACACCTGCCCTCTCCAAGTTTATTTTTATTGTAATTATTATAAATTTAAAAAAACGCACAACAATCTGGATTTAAAAAAAATGCTGCTTGGGGATGAAATACTGCAAGTGTGGCGATGTGGTGAATGTATTTGATAATGTTCCATTAGAGCACATGGTATTGGGGGTAGGGTATTGCCATGGATAGAGAACTGGTTGGCAGACAGGAAGCAAAGAGTAGGAATTAACGGGTCCTTTTCAGAATGGTAGGCAGTGACTAGTGGGGTGCCGCAAGGCTCGGTGCTGGGACCCCAGATTTTTTTTACAATATATATTACCAATTTAGACAAGGAATTTAAGTGTAATATCTCTAAGTTTGTGGATGACACAAAGCTGGGTGGCAGTGTGAGCTGCAAGAAGGAGGCCATGAGGCTGCAGGGTGACTTGGATAGGTTGGGCGACTGGGCAGATGCAGTATAATGTGGATAAATGTGAGGTTATCCACTTTGGTGGCAAGAACAGGAAGGCAGATTATTTTCTGAAAGGTGTCATATTAGGAGAAGGGGAGGTGCAACGAGACCTGGGTGTGCTCGTACATCAGTCACTGAAAGTAAGCATGCAGGTACAGCAGGCAGTGAAGAAAGCCAATGGCATGTTGGCCTTCATTACGAGAGGATTTGAGTTTAGGAGCATGGAGGTCCTACTGCAGTTGTACAGGGCCCAGGTGAGACCTGGAGTATTGTGTGCAAATTTGGTCTCCTAATTTGAGGAAGGAAGGGAGCCACCCCCTCCCCTGACATCAGTCCGAAGGGTCTCGACCCGCAACGTCGCCCATTCCTTCTCTCTGGAGATGCTGCCTGACCTGCTGAGTTACTGCAGCAATTTGTGTCTACCTTCGATTTAAACCAGCATCTGCAGTTATTTTCCTGTACAAGTTTGACCATGTCAGCTTGGCTTCCCAGCATGCTCAACGACTGTTTGATCTCATGAGTAGTGTCTGTATTACCCTGACCTGTGAAGCCATGCCTCTACATCGTGGATTGCCTCTCCATTTGCAATGGTCAACGTTTGAGCTGTGTGGCTGAGCGATCATGTATGAAGCTTGAAATGATTGCCCTTGAATTCTCCGTCGATGCTGTGTTGTGTGGAAGGTGCCCTGTTGTGTATTGACCAGCGTCTGCAGTTCTTTGCTTCTACTGACTAACTGTGGCATTGGGTTGGGGCTTTGACACTGAGTAAACTAGTGGAGTGGGGACACCACGCCTGACTCTATGACATGGAACGCACTTGAGTGGGGAGGGAGGGGCTGAACAAACTCGGGCAGCAATGTGTTCATGAAATAGTCATAGGACTGCTCGAGTAATTTGTTATTCACATGCCTGATGTTTTCAGTGTGAATGGATATCTTTATTGAGCAATTAAGGCTTGGATTGAAAGTGCTTTTTATACATTAATTTGCGGAATATTGGCATCGCTAGCAAAGCTAATTGCCCCTTGAACTGAGTGGCTTCATCATCGAATCAACCTCTGTTATGAGAGTGGACACGTGAGGATGGCTGCTTTGGGCTTGTTGGTCGTTTGTGAACTGGACGGGTGGTTATACTGAATTATACCGAGTTATAATTTACCGAATTATAAAAGGCTTGGATAGAGTGGATGTGGAGAGGATGTTTCCACTAGTGGGAGAGTCTAGGACCAGAGTCTAGAGCCTTGGAATAAAAGGATGTACCTTTAGAAAAGAGATGAGGAGGAATTTCTTTGGCCAGAGGGTGGTGAGTCTGTGGAATTCATTGCCACAGACGACTGAGGTGGCCATTGATGGATATTTTTAAGGTGGAGATTGACAAATTCTTGATTAGTACGGGTGTCAAGGGTTATGGAGAGAAGGCAGGAGAATGGGGTTGGGAGGGAAAAATAGATCAGCCATGATTGAATGGCGGAGTAGACTTGATGGGTCGAGTGGCCTAATTCTGTCTATAACATATGAACCTTTGACAATTTGGTAGCTTCACGGATACTGTTACTGATGCTGGTTTTAAAATTCTGCCATTTAAGTGGATTTAAATTCTTTTTGCGTCTGTACTGGGATTGGAATGTCATACCTGCTGTGTTCCTTCCCCGTAACCCCTTTCACTCGTGCACCTCCTCCAGCGTCACCCCTGCATTCGGGAGCTGTTCACGTGCGTGGGGGGCTGTGCTTTCGCCAAACGTCTGCTCCCTCCCCCTCCCACCCACTCTCCTCTCCCTGCCGTACCACCGACGGAGCCTGCGCAAACGGCTTTCCGCTTGCTTCTGACGGTAGCGGTAGCGCAGCGGTAGAGTTGCTGCTTTACAGCGAATGCAGCGCCGGAGACTTGGGTTCGATCCTGACTACGGGTGCTGCACTGTAAGGAGTTTGTACGTTCTCCCCGTGACCTGCGTGGGTTTTCTCCGAGATCTTCGGTTTCCTCCCACACTCCAAAGACGTACAGGTATGTAGGTTAATTGGCTGGGTAAATGTAAAAATTGTCCCTAGTGGGTGTAGGATAGTGTTAATGTGTGGGGATCGCTGGGTGGCACGGACTTGGAGGGCCGAAAAGGCCTGTTTCCGGCTGTATATATATGATATGATGATGATGATGATGACGGATGATGGAGTGTGCACTTGAAACGATGCTGGGTGACTGACTGCAGCAGATTGTGAAGCAGAGAGGGGTCACTCTGCTCCTGGCCTGTGTTTCCATTCTCTTAATTGTGTATGGATGTATACTGTGCGGAAACAGGTCCTTCGGCCCACTGTGTCTGCACTGACCAGCGGTCCCCGCACATTAACGCTATCCTACACGCATTAGGGAGAATTTACACTTGCACCAAGCCAATTAACCTACAGTTCAGTAAATGTCTTGCTATCCACAGGCACAATCAAGCATATATACGAGTGCAAGAATAGTATTTTCGACTGGGGCAATGCATAACAGCCGTCATGTTTCCACCGCCAACTTGTACCCTTCAAGTTTAGAGTTGTTAGAAATGTCAGTTTTGGCTGTAAAGGTCTGTGGAGCTGGGGGATACACTGGGTTGTGTTTGCAAGGGGCGGTGTAGTCAATGCCCTTCACCGCTGCCGCTCCGATCCACGAGCTTGACCTTTGAAGTGGTGCCTGATCTAATTGAGGCCCAGGCTGTTGCAGGACTCCAGCGGCCTACACCACCGACACCTCGGTCCAGACACGTCGACCGCGAACATTCCCGGTGCCAGTGAGAACGCACAAACTCTTGTACAGACAGCGGCCACGGTCAGGATCAAACCCGGGTATCTGGCGCTGTTAGGCAGCACCTCTACCGCTGCGCCACTGTGCTTATTGGGATCCACTGGATAGTTTGGATTACCTGGGATATACAACTTGTG
This sequence comes from Rhinoraja longicauda, assembly GCF_053455715.1. NCBI lineage: Eukaryota > Metazoa > Chordata > Chondrichthyes > Rajiformes > Arhynchobatidae > Rhinoraja > Rhinoraja longicauda. The sequence continues at coordinate 16,809,141 of NC_135985.1, forward strand.
CGATTTGGCAGCAGGTCCCAGTCTGGTGCAGGTTTATGGGGCTCTTGCTGGGAATCTGCTCCTCCAGGTTGTGGCTGAACAGTCTGCCATGATCACATTGAATGGCGGTGCTGGCTCGAAGGGCTGAATGGCCTACTCCTGCACCTATTGTCTATTGTCTGGTGGGTTGCCTGTGCCCTGAATGGGCATCGAGTGAAAGGTGTGGTGTGCCCCAGTAACTCCTGCCTGAAGTGACTCTGCCTTGATTAGACTTGGCTTTGTGGCAGAAGAAAGCCAAACTCCAAAAGACAACAGTGAAGGCCTAATCATTACAGATCTGTGGTGCTGAGAGAGCTCCCTGAATGTATCTGGCCCCTTCAATCTTGTTTCAATTAAACTTTGAATCATTGTGCTCACAGTGTGGAAAATGTTTAGTTTAAAGAACTTAACCCAATGCAGATGCTAGCCATGGTGAAAACAAAATTAATTGTCGAGTGGGGGTTTTGCTCTGTGAGCAGTGACCAAGGTTTTGGTTTAGTTCTGTTCAGCCTCTGGCTGTGGCTAATTCTGGTAATTGTTGGCCTTTGCCAAGATGGTCTTCAGGGGGAAGGGTGGGCTGCTGCCTTGAACAGCCGGCTGGTTTCCAGGGGATTCGGTGCAGGCGGAAGGGTTGTGTGGCTGCAACAGGGGCCGGTGGGCATTAACACCACACAGTCACTGTTGTGGGGGCATTTGGACAGGCACTTGAATGACCACAGCATGGAGGTATGGAATGAATGCAGGCAGGTGGGGCTAGTACAGTCGACATAGATACGGTGGGCCGCGGCCTGTTACCGTGCTCTCTGTACACCCCTGATATTGAAGTGTGGTCCCCAGGGACAACATTCCTTTCCTGTTGCATCCCTGCAGGTGGGACTAGTGTAGGTGGGACACGTTGGCCAGAAGGGCCTGTTTTCCTTGCTTTGTGACTGACTCTATTTAGGACACCGGGCATTCAGTGGAGGAAGTGCGTGCGTTTCCCCAGTGTAGGTCCCTCACTTTCAGGCCGTTTCAAAGCGTTGCAGCCAATGGACTTATTTTTACCTGTTGATGTTTGGAGAAGTTGGCTTGTTCCTGGTTCTTGTGCAGTCATGGTAATTGCAAGGGAGATGAAAATAACGTGAGGCTAAAGATTCTCCGTTGGTTTACTGAGGCTGGCCCTGATGGAAGGATCTCACTGAGAGGCACATCATCGATTCCTTCCCCCTCCACAGATGCTGCCTGACCTGCTGAGTTCCTCCAGCAGTTTGTTTTTGGTTGCTCCAGGTTCCAGCCTCTGTGGTGTCTTGCCTCTAAGTTTCCAAGGGGTTTGAAGGGTTAGATATTAGGATCCAGTTACCTGGCTGTCAGTATGAAGAGTTCAATAGTCAATAGTCGTTTATTTGTCACATACACATAAATGTGTAGTGAAATGAAACATTACTCGCAGTTGAACAATAAGACCAATAAGAATAATCAATAAAAATGCAATAACACATACAATCACAACTAACACCAAACAAAAAGAAACATCCATCACAGTGAGTCTCCTCCAGCCCCTCCTCACTGTGATGGAAGGCCAAAATGTATTTTTCTCTTCCCTGCCGTCTTCTCCCGCGGTCAGGCTGTTGGAGTTGCCACGTCGGGGCGGTCGGGGCTCCCGATATTGAAGCCCCCGCTGGACAGTGAAAGGTCCACGGCCTATTTCAGGCCGCGCCGGACGGTGAAAGGTCCGCGGCGGGCCGACCCAAGCCCCGCGATTCGGGGCGGGCGAACACGCTGCCTCTGCCGGAGCTCCCGATGTCGGCCCCCATCCAGGGGCCTGCGGGCTTCCGACGTCCACGCGGCCCGCGCCGGAGCCTCCGGAGACGAGTCGCAGCCGCTCACGCAGCATCCGCAGGCAGCCAGCGCCGCAGGTGGTGAGTCCGGGCCGTGGGCTCTGCGAACCAGAGCCCCAGGTGCATGGCCGATGGTAGGCCGCAACGGGAACGGAGACACGACACAGAAACAAAGGTCGCTTCTCCGTTCGGGAGAGAGAATTTTACAGTTCCCGTACCGTCCCCCCCCCCCCCCCCCCCCCAAACATAACATACAAACACTACACCATATTAAAAAAACTACAATTCAGACAAAAACAACAAAAAACACAAAAGACAGACGGACTGCAGGCAAGCCGCAGCTGCGATGGCAGAGTTGACCAGTTAGCACTGAGATGAGGAGTTTGCACCCTGGTCACTCTCTCCCCTCTCCCATCGGGCAATAGTAAAGTGTGACAACGCACACACCTCCACATTCAGGGACAGTTTCTTCCCTTGTTATCAGGCAATTGAACCACCCTACCAACACGAGAGAGAGCAGCCCTGAGCTACTATCTACCTCTTTGGAGACCCTCGGACTATCTTTGATCGGGCATTACTGGACGTTATCATTCACGTTATTCACTTTATCTTATATCTGTACACAGTGGATGGCTCGATTGTAAATATGTAGTCTTTCCGCTGACTGGTTGGCACGCAACAAAAGCTTTTCACTGTACCTCGTGGCAATAAAAAAACTCATGTCACCTGACCCGTGAGGAGACTTCCAAAGAAAAACTGAGGGCTGTGGAGTCTGGTGTCAGATATTCAAGATGGATGGGTTCATTCCCATGAGTAAGACAGCTGGTTTGAGTGGGACAGTGAGGGTCAAGATGGCCGCCAGCAACTCAAATGGTTCAATGTTCTTTATTACTGCGTGCACCAAGGTTCAGTGAAATTCTTATTTTTCTGACAGATCAACGAGATTATTGCCATACGTCTATACAATCCCCGGTGAAGTCCGGGATGCAGAGAGACCCAAGTGTCGTTTGATTTTGGTGCTATTTGGTGTCCCAGCTGCAGCGGGCCATAAAGGGCCATTGCAGCTATTGCCTCCATCCAGTCTCCCCGTGAAACGTCGTCCCGTTCATCGCCCGGCTAACTCAGTCTTTCTGCCCCAGAGGCGCCTCCCGCAGCCAACCCTGAAGGCGTGGATGATAAGATCCCCAACCCTTTGTCCAGTATCCACCGCCATTGCCGACTCTCCACTTCCTCTCCGGTTGCTGGTATTTGGGGGTGAGCAGGGGCCGGGCTCGGAGGTTCTGCTGCGGCCTGCTGTACGGGTATGGCTGAGGCTCGCCGGGACCTCCTGCTGCCCGCGGATCACCGGGAGCTGGTGGAGTTCCCAGTGAGTTTCTCACTGCTGCCCCCACCCCTGGTGGTTCTTGTCATCCAGCGGTTCCTGTGATCCATGCACTCGGTTGCTTTGCAAACTTGCTCCGTCAGTTTATCGGGCATCATCAACAAATACGTGGACAGGACAAGTTTGGAGTGATATGGGCCAAATGTAGGCAGGTGGGATGAGTGTGGCTGGGACATGTTGGCCGGTGTGGGCAAGGGTAATAGTTTTGTGTTCTCCCTGTGACTGCGTGGGTTTTCTCTGCTTTCCTCCACATTCCAAAGATGTATGGGTCTGCAGATTAATTGGCTCCAGTAAAGATAGTAAATTGTCCCTCGTGTGTAGGATGGTGCTAGTGTGTGGGGATCACTGGTCGGTCCGGATTCGGTGGGCTGTGGGGACTGTTTCCATGCTATATCTCTGAAGTCTAAAGGTGACAATTTCTTCAGAAGCCTTCAGTGAATCGCTCGTGATTAGCACCTTTATTGACCGTTTACTACTCTCATGGTGGGACGTGTGTGTGGGTGTGCTTGTGTGTGTGTGCGCATTGGGTCAGATTGTGCTGCGGGGAAGTTAAACTGGTGCCTTTATCTGCTGAGGATGTGGTGATGGTTCCTTGTTTCATTGTGTGACTGAAGACCACAGTTGTTTGCAGTGCTTTCGTTTTTCGTTCTGGAGAGATACGTCAGGTGGGCAAAGCTCTTCTCCATTGCTAGTGTCTGTTGCCTTACCTCTGCTGCTGATCCACTGGAACTCAGAGATTGTTGACTACCTACTGGAGGTGGGATATTAAACCCAGGCGCCATCTATTCTCCCAAATGGATGCAAAAGACACCCGAAACTAGATGTCTACGCTAATCCCAATTGCCTGCCCATATCTATATACTAAAACTCTTGTTTGTTTGTTCCTGAACTACAGCCAAAACGGTTCACGATAGCGTGACAATGTTAGGCCCACCTTACTCACCGTCATCCCTTTGGTGCTAATGGAAGAAGTTTCATTGAAATCGGTGTTATATTTTTTAAGTTATTCACATTTTAAAGTTTAAATCTATCTCCTAGGGAGTGAGGGAGGGGGGGGGGAGGATAAGGGGGAGGGAGGGGAGTGGGGAAGGAGAGAGTGCTGCACCAATGCAGGAGAGGTTTGGGCCCAAGGGGTCCACTTGGTCTAGTCCCTCCTAAACCTTTCCCCCTCACCATGTACCAGACCCAATGTATTTTAAACGCTATTGTGGAACCTGCCTCCATCATCCTTCTGGTACTTTCTTCCATACACCCTTTGCGGCCTGTGTGTGGAAATCGTGACCCTGAGATTCCCTTTAAATCTCTTCCTAAGCCAATGGCCTCCAAATAGATTTGACCCGAAAAGGTGCACCTGATTGTTCTCGCGTTGCTGTGTGTTTTGGGACCTTGCTACGTACAAACAGTTGCTGGTTTTTCCGACAGATCTTCAGTGTGTGAACCTGGTGCTGTGTTACTGCAAAGCCTTCACTGCCCTGAGATCATGGGAAAAATATAGAAGCAAGTCTTTGCCTGTAAATGTTTAATGGGGAATATTAGCTACAAGGAGAGGTTGGATGAACTTGGATTGTTTTCACTGGAACTTCGGAGGCTGAGGGGATGACCTGATAAACGTTTGTAAATGATGAGGGGCATCGAGCCATTGAGGCATCGTCCTCTTTCACGGTGGAACGGTCAAAGACTAGAGGTCATGGGTATAAAGTGAGAGGGAGGAGTATTCGTTTACATACCGAGTACCTAGAACATGCTGCCGAGTGAGGTGGGAGAGGTGGAAACGACAACGAACATTTAAGAGGCATCTTATCTTTAATCAGACTTTATCTTGCACTATGCGGCACGTGTACACAGAGAGCATGTACAAGCTTTATACAGGGTCAGGATTGAACCCAGGTCACGGGAGCTGTGGGGCGGCAGCTCTGCCCGCTGTGCGGTGGCATTTACGACATCTGACACTGGTGGGCTTTGCCAGCATCTCGGCATTTGCAGATGCGTGCAGAGTCACTGCAAGCTGCACTGCAGCAGTTCCACCTGCTGCTCATTCCGCACGGCACCAAGGTTAATGGTTTAGGGCCGTTGTCCGGGAGCGTGCTGAACAAGAGACTACAACCGATTTATTCACAAAATGCTGGAGTAACTCAGCAGGTCAGGCAGCATCTCGGGAGAGAAGGAATGGGTGACGTTTCGGGTCGAGACCCTTCTTCAGTCTGAAGAAGGGTCTCGACCCGAAACGTCACCCATTCCTTCTCTCCCGAGATGCTGCCTGACCTGCTGAGTTACTCCAGCATTTTGTGAATAAATCGATTTGTACCAGCATCTGCAGTTATTTTCTTATAATAAGAGACTACAACCCTTGGAAATCAGAGCTGAGCTGCTCTGTGATGTATACATGCAACAATTTAGTAAAGCTGCTATGTGATGTATACATGCAACAATATGGTAAAGCTGCCCTGCGCATTGCGAAAATACACAGAGTTAAAATGGCGATCTTGTGTCCAGATGTGTCCTGTTTTGGTCTCCGACGTATTGCGTGCTTTTGAGAATGATGCTGAGTAGAACATATCATTAATTGGCGACGAGGATAAACTTGTTTTGAAGTTTTGCCTGGTGACTTGCTGTTGTCGCTACCATGGCTACTTTTAGCTCAATAGGGGAGTTTGATGTTGCACAGGGCGACTGGGTGCAGTACGCCGAGCGCATTGAACATTACTTCCTAGCCAACGACATTACAGATGCGGGAAAGAAGAAGGCCATCTTGCTTTCCGTGTGTGGAGGACCAACGTACAGACTCATCTCAAGTTTACTGGCTCCACAGAAACCTGGGCAAGTTGAATATTCTGAGATTGTGTCAACAGTCACGAATCACGAGGTCCCAAAACCGTCGGTCATCGTCCAGCGTTACAAATTCAACTCTCGTCATCGTCAATCGGGAGAGTCAGTTGCTGATTATGTGGCCGAGTTATGTCACCTCGCTGAACATTGTGCTTATGGTTCGACGCTCAATGAAATGTTACGTGATCATTTGGTGTGTGGGATTGAAGATGACCGCGTTCAGCGTCGATTATTGTCGGAAGCCACGCTGGATTTCGACAAGGCACTCGGTATCGCCACCGCTATGGAGACGGCAGACCGCGACACGGCTGATCTCCGTGACGGGAAACAAAAGCCAAGCCAAGCGATAAACAAAATCACGAAATCAAGGGGGCCTCACAGTAGTCAGCCCAAGCGGGGAACCGTAAGAGGATCTTGGTGTTATCGCTGTGGTGGCTCTCCCCACGCTGACCCGAACGACTGTCCAGCGAAACAGGTGGATTGTTTCAACTGCGGGAACAAAGGGCATTTCTCACGGATGTGCAAGTCGAGTGGGAATAATGCTCAGCGTGGAAAGAAAAACTGCAGAAAAAGCAGTCGGCCGGAAAAACGGCAAAAAGCCACCAACTGACCGAGGAAGGTGATGTGTATGGTCTTTATCATACTAAAAGTGAGAAGAAGTAAGTTACTCCTTTCACTGTGGACATGTGTGTGGGGGGGAAGACTATCCCCATGCAAATTGACACCGGAGCTGGAGTTACGCTTATCAGTGAAGAGACGTGGAAGGACCAGTGGCGAAAAGGTGAAAGGTAACGCCTTCGCGCTAGCACCGTGGTTCTCCGTACTTACACTGGAGAGGAAGTAGAATTGTTGGGAGAATGTTCGGTGCCCGTCTCTCACAACCAGCAAACAGCGACGCTCAAGCTGCTGGTAGCGAAGGGGGCGGGACCAAGCCTACTTGGCCGTGAGTGGTTGAAAGTTCTGCGTCACAACTGGCAGGAGTTGAACCAGGTCAATGTGAACGACCGCCTGCAGAGCCTCCTCTCCAAATACGGTGACCTCTTCAAAGCGGAACTCGGGACGCTCAAGGGCTTCGAAGTCGACATCTACATCGACCCGGATGTACCACCGAAATTCAGCAAGGCTCGACCAGTGCCGCTGGCCCGTCACGTCGATCGCGAATTAGATCGCCTACAGGAGGAGAAAATCATAGAACCCGTTCAACACTCGAAATGGGCGGCACAGATTGTCTCCATTGACAAGGCAGACGGTAGCGTGAGAATCTGCGTAGACTATAGGTTAATGGTGAATACAGCAGCTCGATCTGATACGTATCCGATACCTCGGATTGATGTGCTGTTTACGAAGCTGGTGAAGGGGACTCAGTTCACCAAACATGACCTGTTGCAAAGTGGAGCTGAGCGTTCACGAGGGTTGTCTTCTCTGGGGCAGTCGTGTTGTACTACCACCCCAATGTCGCTCGCAAATGATCGAGGATGTGCATGATGCCCATCCGGGAATTGTGAAGATGAAAGCAATCGCTAGAGGTTGTGTGTGGTGGCCTGGAATCGATAAGGACTTAGAGCACAAAGTCCGAGCGTGTTCAGAATGCCAAATGCATCAGCGGGATCCGCCCAAAGCACCATTGCATTCATGGGAGCATCCTAGTCAACCGTGGTTGCGAGCTCACGTCGATTATGCCGGCCCGGTACAGGGACAGATGTTGCTTGTTCTCATCGACGCATATTCAAAGTGGATTGAAGTGCATATCACACGTGAATCAACCAGTGACGTCACTATCGACAAGCTTCGCTTCGTGTTGGCGACACATGGCCTTCCGCATACACTGGTTTCTGACAACGGCCCATGTTTCGCTAGCGAAAAGTTCGCAAAGTTCATGAAAGCGAATGGCATTCGTCATGTCAAAAGTGCTCCAAACCATCCAGCAACCAATGGTCTCGCAGAGCGCGAACGCCGTGCAGACGGTGAAGGCAGCGCTCCGCAAGATGTCGGGACCGCTGCAAACGCGTGTCGCTCGATTCCTCATCTCGTATAGTTCAACGTCGCAAACTTCTACAACGCAAACGCCGGCTGAAATGCTGATGAAAAGGAAAATTCGCACGCGTTTCCATATCGCGGTGCCAGATGAAAGAGCGACCATTGGTGACAAAACAACTCTCGCAAAAGTTGCACCACGATTCGCACCCAGCTCGAGAATTTGAGGAGGGTGAGAGCGTGCTCGTGCGCAACTACGCGAGAGGGGAGAAATGGGTACCAGGACGCATCGCAAAGAAGCTAGTTCCTGTCTCGTACCAGGTCGAGGTTCACATCAACGGTGTAGAAATCTGGAAACGTCACGCAGACCAGATTCTGAAACGCAAATTCGACTCTCCCGCAACCAACCGATCACGTCACCGGAACCAGGAGCACATTATCTACTCCCTTCACTTCCCCAAAACCTCAACCACTGCACACAAACGTCTTGTGTTTGTGGAGTGTGACCAATTGTTTGCCATTTGAAATCCATCGGCTTATAGTTCAGAGAGGATGGTTGGAGGTGGGATGAGTTGGCCATGATAGCCAGGCTTATTGAGAATTTAGACACACAGTTCTGGAGTAACTCAGAGGGCCAGGCAGCCTCTCTGGTGAAAAAGATGGGTGACGTTTCGGGTTGGAACCCTTCAGAATTCTTGAGCCCAAAGAAGGTTTCCAACCTGAAATGTTACCCATCCTTTTTCTCCAGGGATACTACCTGACCCGCTGCGTTACACCAGCACTTTGTGGCCAGTCTTGGGATTCGGTTCTATTTTGGGAACATGGACCATAGAACATAGCAGCGTACAGGAGCAGGCCCATTGGCCCACGATGTCTGTGCTGAACGCAATGCCAAGACCAACTCTTATCTGCCAGCAAATAATATAAATGTCTGCGATCTTTGTCACACTGGGAATGCCCTGGAGAACCTAATTCACCTCATTTTGAAAAAAAAAAGAAAAGACAATGCTGGAGTAACTCAGCAGGTCAGGCAGCATCTCTGGAGAACATGGATAGGTGCCAATTTAGGTCTTGACCCTTCTTCAGACTGATTGTGGTGGTGGGGAGGGGGGAAGACAGCTGGGGCAGAAGCAGGGCAGGACAAAGGCTGGCAAGTGATAGGTGGAGACAGGTAGGCTTGTATTCCATCCTTCCAGAAGGCCCTTCTACCTGACTGTTGCCATTGTCCTTGGAGGTCATTTATTGGAACTGCTTTCCCTATCCATAAAATACATACTGTGCAAGCATTAATCAGGTGTTTGTATATTTAGACTTTAGAGATACAGCGCGGAAACAGGCATTTCAGCCTTCGTGTCCGCGCCGACCAGTGGTCACCTCGTACACTAGCACTATCCTATACACTAGGGACAATTTACAATTTTACTGGCCAAATTAACTTATAAACCTGTATGTCTTTGGAGTGTGGGAGTAAATCAGAGCACCCTGAGAAAACCCACGTGGACACAGGGAGAACAGACAAACTCCGTACGGACAACACCCATGGTCAGGATTGAACTCTATCACTGTGCTGCCCCTTATCCGATCTCAGTTCCATTTGTTGTCTGCACCAGACTTTGTGTTTCGTCATCTTCAATCTTGTGTGAAGAGACTTCTCTCAAATACTAATCAACCTATTCCTTTTGTTCTCCTCCCTATTCAGACGGAGATCGCAAAAAGATTAAACACCATCTTGGCACAGATCATGCCTTTTCTTTCACAAGAGGTAAGTAAGTGTCCATGCTCGGTTCTTGGGTTATAGCCATGTTGTACGGCACAGTAGCTGTTTGGTTTGGGCTTGCCTTCTGCAGCTGGCCACCTGCACTGAGCAACATCTTGCCCCTGTACTGTGGTGGTCTGAGGTTGAAGAAGGATCTTGGCAGTGGTGTTGAGGAGGGTGCGATAGGCAATGAATGCTTAGAGAGAACAATTAGAGTTTGGGTAGGGCTTGATGATTTCCTGAAGGGACAATTACTCGTCCATGATTGAGACCTCATAACAGGTATAACAGAGCTTTATTTGTCGTTCGGTACCGAAGTACCGAACGAAACTACATAGCAGTCATAGAAAAAAAAAAGAACACAAGACACATAACCCCAACACAAACGTCCATCACAGTGACTCCAAACACCCCCTCACTGTGATGGAGGCAACAAAACTTCCACTCTCTTCCCCACGCCCACGGACAGACAGCTCGTCCCCGACCGACCCGCACAGTCCCCGCACCGGGCGCTGAAACGTCTCGCGGCCGAACCGGGCGATGAAAGGCCCGCGACCAAGCCTTGCGCAGCTAAGTCCCGTGGTCGAGCCGCACCGGGCGATGTCAAGTCCGCAGCCGAGCCACACCAGCGATGTTAAGTCCCGTGGTCGAGCCGCACCAGCGATGAAAAGCCCCGCAGCCGAGCTGCACCGGGCGATGTTAAGTCCAGCGGCCAAGCCGCACCGGGATGTAAAGTCCAGCGGCCAAGCCACACCGGGATGTAAAGTCCAGCGGCCAAGCCGCACCGGGTGATGTAAAGTCCAGCGGCCGAGCCGCAGCGGGCGATGTTAGGCCCCGCAGCCGAGCCGCACCCCGCGTCGTGAGGAAGAGAAAAGTTCCCCCCCCCACCCACACCACCACCCCCTCCCACACATACACAACCAAAAAAAATAAAATAAATATATATATATAAAAACCATCCCAACAAAAACCATCCCAACAAAAACACACAACAAAAAAAGGGGAAAAAAAGACGGACAGACTGCTAGTCAGCCGCTGCCGTTAGGCGCCGCTGCCGTTAGGCGCCGCCACTAAGTCCAATTATGAGGGGCGTGGATAATCTATTGCAGTGTAAACTAGAAGGCCATTGGTTTAATGTGAGAGGGGAAGGGCTTGGAGGAGATCAAAGAGGCATGCTTTTAACATAAAGTATAGGTAAATGGAACAAACTGTCAGAGACGGGTAGAGGTGGGTACAGTTACAATGTTTAAAAGACATTTGGGCAGGTACATGGATAGGGACAGTTGAGAGGGGTATGAAAATGCAAATAGGATGGGCATAGATAGGCTTGTTGGTCGGCACAGGTGAGTTGGAAGGGAGGGTCTGTTTTCATGCTGTGTAGCTCTATGAAACATAAGGTGAGCTCGACAAGTGAGGGCCATTGAAGGAGCTTGACTATTGTGACCAGTGGGGGTGGTGGGCTGGTGGCTTCTTTATGTAACCCAACATCGCCCAATATCAGCACCGGGTAGTTGCTTCTCCCATAGTGAGCTGTGAGGTTAAAAGGAAATCGGCCTGCCTCTGTTTAGACACGCATAAAGAGGCCATTTAGTCCAACTCGCCCTTGCCAACTATTGATTCCTATCTGTGCTCACCCCAGTTACATTCTCAAACCCCTCTAAATCTTTCCTATCCATGTAACTGCCCAAATGTCCTTTAAACATTGTAATTATACCTATCTCTGCCCCCCTCTGACAACTTGTTCCATCTACCCAGCTTTGCATGGACAAACCTGCCTCTTCATAAGTTTTCGGAGCAGAATTAGGCCATTCGACCCATCTAGTCTACTCCACCATTCAATCGTGGCTGATCTATCTTTCCCTCTCAACTCCATTCTGCCTCCATAACCCCTGACACCCGTACTAATCAAGACCCTGTCATTCTCTGCCTTAAACATATCCTTGACTTGGCCTCCACAGCCTTCTGTGGAAATCAATTTCACCGATTCATCACCTTCTGACTAAAGAATTTCCTCCTCGTCTCCTTTCTGAAGGTACGTCCATTTATTCTGAGGCTGCGGCCTCTTAGATCTTGTTTAAATCTTTCCCCTCTCTCCTTGAACCTCTGCTCTTTAGTTCATGCTGCACTGTTGTCCATCCCCTTGACAGTGAGGGTGAGCAGAGATGACTCCCTCCTCCAGTAGGGCGTTTGTGGCGTGTTTGGAATTGCGTTGACTGCCTCCTTCATTTCCACAGCTAGTGGCCCTGATCCAGTGCCCCCTCCAGCCCTCATTGTTTACTGTGGATTGCATGTTACTGTTGTTGCTGGGGGATGAATACGTGTGGATTTGACTCCCAGTGTACCCGCTGAGAAATCTCAATGTAGATTGTGGGCAGCACGGTGGCGCAGCGGTAGAGTTGCTGCCTTACAGCGCCAGAGACCCGGGTTCGATCCTGACCACGGCCGCTGTCTGTGCGGAGTTTGTACCTTCTCCCTGTGAACATGTGGGTTTTCTCCGGTCTCCTCCCACATTCCAAAGACGTCCAGGTTTTTAGGTTAATTGGCTACTGTATATTTTTTTTAAAATCTCTCTAATGTGTAGGATATTGCTAGTGTACAGATGGTCGCTGGTCGGTGCGGACTCAGTGGACTGAAAGTCTTCTTTCCACACTGTATTACCTAGTCATTTCTGTTGTGGCCCGATCTTGTGATACCATTTGACAAATAAAGGCTTATCAGTTATAAGAGCTACACAGCATGGAAATAGAGTCTTCAGCCTGACACATCCATTCTGAACCAGTTGCCTAACCAAGTCAGGCCCCTTGCGTGTGCCCTGGGCTGCAATGTTATCTTTGAACTGAAAGCAATTGTTGAAACGTTTTTCGGGTTGTCATGGAACTCTCTGAATGCAAAGATAAGTTCATCCTCTCCCCTTCTCCCAGCATCAGCAACAAGTAGCTCAAGCGGTCGAACGTGCCAAGCAAGTGACGATGACGGAGCTGAACTCCATCATCGGGGTACGTGGAGTTCCCAATCTGCCTCTCACAGTGTGTACACCTTCTTATTACTTAGCACTAAGTACGAGCCAACGTTGCAGTCGCCCTTTTGAAAGGATGGTGGTGCTTAGTAATGTTTCGCAAAGGTGGTCTTTGAGGAGTTAGGCCAGTGGTGATGTTGGTGATGCAGCGTATTGCCAAACGCGACCCAGTCACGCCTTCCATTCATTTACCTGTGAAGAGGTGGAACCTTTCAGTGGCAGGTAGTGTGCTTGGCCTTGGATACCAGGGCGGCACGGTGGCGCAGCGGTAGAGTTGCTGCCTTACAGCGCCAGAGACCCGGGTTTGATCCTGGCTACGGGTGCTGTCTGTGCGGAGTTTGTACGTTCTCCCCGTGACTGCGTGGGTTTTCCCCCCCGTGTACTCCCGATTTCCTCCCACACTCCAAAGACGTACATGTTTGCAGGTTAATTGGCTTCGGTAAAGATTGTGAATTGTCCCTAGTGGAGGATGGTGCTAGTGTACAGGGTGACCGCTGGTTGGTGTGGACCCAGTGGGCCGATGGCCGGTTTCTGCGCTGTATCTCTAAACTACTTTCAGCAAGAAAGTTTAGATGCGTGTTAACTAACGCGGGGTGCCTCGACAGCTCGGAGTTGCACATAGTGCCATTAAAAGATCCTCCCCTTCCGACAGTTCCAGATCACCCTTCTCTTCCCCGGGGAAGAGGCAGCAGCTGGAAACTGTGAAGCAAATCTTTCATTCCTTAAGCCCCCCTTCTCAAAAACCCTCAACTTGCAACAGCTCTGTTCCATACATGGGCATTTCCATTAAATCGGATGTGCTATGAAGTGTCCCACCAACAAGTGCGTGCCCGTCAACTGTGCTTACAGTGCACAAGATCGTGGTGGGGGAAAGGACGGGCTCTAACCCATAAACATCCAAAGTAATGAGGTACAACTTGAGGTCACGGGTGTATTTTGTACGTCTGCTGAAGATGTAGGTGTGTGGCCCTCTGAAGGTGGCAAGTTTAGCTTCCCAGTTGCCCCTGCTCACGGGAGTTTAAGCAATGTTCCCTGAAAATAGGTGCAGGCCATCCATCCCCTCTTCCCTGGAGCGGAGAATGACTTAAATCCCCCAACTCCAAACCGATCGTCCATCTGTTTCTCTGAAGATGACCTGGGCGATTGGAGGGCTCCAATATTTTGGCCGCGTCATCGAGCGACGGTGAGACTTCATTTTTACATTGGTCCCAGTAACTCTGAGGGAGTGCAGACCAGAGCAACGTTACACTCACAACCTGTGCATCTTTATAATCTTGGAGGAATTGAATGTTTTGTCACTTCCAAGGCAACTTGGTGGTGAAGCTGCTGGAGCTGCCTTGCCTCACAGCGTCAGAGACCCAAGTTCCATCCCGACTTGGGGTGGTGTCATAGAAACATAGAAAATAGGTGCAGGAGTAGGCCATTTGGCCCTTCGAGCCTGCACCGCCATTCAATATGATCATGGCTGATCATCCAACTCAGTATCCCGTACCTGCCTTCTCTCCATACCCCCTGATCCCTTTAGCCACAAGGGCCACATCTAACTCCCTCTTAAATATAGCCAATGAACTGGCCTCAACTATCTTCTGTGGCAGAGAATTCCACAGATTTAAGCCGAGTCTATCCAGTCTTTCTTCATATGAAAGTCCTGCCATCCCAGGAATCAATCTGGTGAACCTTCTCTGTACTCTCTCTATGGCAAGAATGTCTTTCCTCAGATTAGGAGACCAAAAATGTACGCAACACTCCAGGTGTGGTCTCACCAATGCCCTGTACAACTGCAGCAGAACCTCCCTGCTCCTATACTCAAATCCCCTCGCTATGAATGCACGTTCTCCCTCTATACTTCCTCCTGGTGCTGCCGTTTCCTCTCGAATCCCAAAGGCGCCCGGGTTTGTTGGTTATTTGGCCTCTGTAAAATTGCCCCTAACGTGCAGGACGTGGATGCAAAAGTGGGATAACATCGAACTAGTGACAGCGTGGACACGGTGGGCCGAAGGGCCTGTTTCCATTTAGTGAATTGAAAACAACACGAGAACAAAGGCGATTTCAGAGAGACCATCAATGTGATTGCTGCTATGCTCTCCACATTGAAGGGCAATAATGAGGGAGCTTTGCATCTGCAATCATTGGCACTAAATTCGAGAGCACCACATCAGGTGGCAAACCTGAAGCTGACTTCACCACTGGCACTGTCTTGAAGACCCAGAAATTTGTACAAGGCTAACCAGCCGGATTTGTGAAAGATGTATGCAAAAAAACCTGCAGATGCTGGTACAAACCGAAGGTTGGCACAAAATGCTGGAGTAACTCGGTGGGTCAGGCAGCATCTCGGGAGAGAAGGAATGGGTGACGTTTCGGGTCGAGACCCGTCTTCAGGCTGATGTCGGGGAGGGGGCGGGGTCCCGCATCAGTCTGAAGAAGGGTCTGGACACGAAACGTCACCCATTCCCTTTGTCCCGAGATGCTGCCTGTCCCGCTGAGTTACTCCAGCATTTTGTGCCTTACCTTCGGCCTTGTGAAGGAAGTTCCCCCCCCATTCACCCTCCTTTCAGGCAGTGGCTGCACGTTCGGCTCCAGCAAAGTTGTGGTTTGATGCGAGTCGCAACAGGGAATAATTGGGTTAAGTTACCGTCGAGCAGGTCCGGTTACCAGCGTGTGGATGTTGTGTGACACAGCCATTTGGCACGCGGGGACTTTTGTGTGTGTGTGTGTCTCTCTCCGAGCGGGTTGAGATAGGAAAAGGAACAGTTTTCAGAATTTAAAAAACAACAGTATCCATTGGAGATTCACACAAGTACAGAGACAGAGTTGAAAGCCTCATGACAAATGTGTTCTGTGTTACCCTTCTGCCCTGTGTATGAATTGATCAGCTGTCTCGGATTCTTTCTCTGATACTGAAGATATAGAATCAATATTTCCAGCCCTTTCTCGAGAGCGCTCAATGCGTTTTAAAGGTTTATTTCCCCTGTTGCAGTGAGATGTGTAGGAGGCTGCAGAATAAAGTCGTGGTTTGATTAGCCTTTTTTTAAAAGCCTGCTTTATAGGCCGGGTTACAGGTCACGGCAGCTGGAGGGAGATATTGGGATTCAATTAAAGCAAATGAGTTAGGCCTGTGACCCCCATTTCAGAGGTAATCGCTTCCTCGAATCTGCCTGAATAGGATTGTCGGGCTGTCATTAACTAGCCAGCCATTCAATCAGCCTGCCTGATAAACGATCGCTGGGCTGGAATTACGGGCAATCACGGGGGCACCTCTGCTGGGGTTGTCCGCTTGGCTGCCCTTTGCAGAGTGGATGGAGTGTGAGCGTATTGTCTTTCAAAGAGCAGCTTTGAATGCTGAGGGGAGGTGGTGTATAACACGGTTATTCCCTTCCAACCCCCCCCCCCACTAGAGGCTGTCTCTGGTGGTCCCTGTACAACGTCCCAGCATTAATCATGCCAATGCACTTAGTCAGGCCTTGAGGGAGGGCTTTGTCCTTGCTCTGATGCTAACGACCAGCGGGTGGGGCGATCGAGGCCCACCTTAAATTCTCTCCAGTGAAGCCGTTGATTTGTGAGAATTTAAGTCCTGCTCTTAGAACCTGGCGGTTGGGATTAAAATACCTGGCATCTGTTTCTGGTTGTGGGCCCTTCCAGCGAAGCCCCTTCAGCCGAGACTGTGTAAAACGCCGCCGTGCCTGGGGGGGGGGGGGGTTGGGTTATTTTTACCCACCCGACACTCGCGAATTTGGGGATACATGATGCTTTTTGGAATTCCTCTCCTTTCCCCCTCTCTGGGTCCTGCCATCCACGACTTTTGCTTGTGTGAAACAGGCAAAACGCCTCGGGCCTTTTGCATAATCTGCTTTGTAACACGCATTCCCAGTCGTAACCAGCTGAGTGCCGTCCGTCCGTGTAAGACAATCTTTTTAAAATGTGCGGCAGCTGTGCTGGGGAATGTGTGGAAAGGTATTTTGTGGCGGTGGGTATTTGTTCCTCTTCCCCCCCTTCTCTCCAAGGCCAAGCTGTGTGAATGTAATTACCTTTTAAAAATATTTGTAGAGCTCGGAGCCGTTTGTGTCTCTGGGTTAGTAATGCTGTCTGTCTCGTAGGCAGGGCCGAGGTATGTGTGTGTGTGTGTGTGTCTCTCTGCCCACGGTACTGAGCAACAGAGGCTCGAGTTTTGTTTCTGAAACTTGCCAAAGAGGTTTTTTTTTTTATTGTTAAGGATTTGTAATTTGTGCAGCTGATAACTCACCAGCCTTGCAGACATAAACAGTCTGGACATGTCGTTCTCCCCGCAGGTCGTGCGACTCCACAAATTTAATCTTTAACCAGGGAGATTCTCGGTGCGATTTTTTTTTTTTTTTCTGCTGGAACAAGCGGGTGGATTTCTTGTTTCTTTGTCCCCCCTTGCGGTTCAAAGGTTTGCTGATCCTCACTGACCTTCCAATCAGGCCTGCATTGTTCCCTCGCCTTTCATCCCATCTATTCCAGGGATGCATTGCTGACTCGTCGTGGAAATGGGAGGGGAGGGGAGGGGGGGGAATTTAGGAGGCAGAAGGCGGCCATTTGGCCCATTGTTTTGCGCTGGTTCCTCACCGTACTCCCAACACCGACTGGGACTAGAACTACTGAAGACATTTGAATTGCTCTGCCTCCTGGGACCATGCCTTGCTCCCATCTCACTGCTGAGTGGCACCCAGTACGGGGTGAGGAGAAAACGTTGCTGCCCAGACATTGAGGAGACAAAAGAAAATCGTGGACATCTTTTGCAATCTCTCCAGATCTGGCACCTGGCTTCCTCCCTGTGTGGATCTCTCTACCTTCGGTCACCGTGTCTCCAGCTCTGGAATTCTCTCCTTAAACCCTCTGTGCTTTTTTTTCTTTTCCTTTTAAGATGCTCCTTTCAAACTTATTGGTAGGCCGGGTGACCAGCAGCTTGGTTAATGATTTCATGAGACTTCATCACTTCACCAGTAAATGTTCCATGAGTTCAGTTGTTCCACTGTTCGCATCCCTTCCTTATCACCTCTTCACCAGCCAACAATGGGCCGTTGTGGGCTCCACCCTTCCTTGGTCATCTGTTGCCGGCCCTGCTTTGCTCTGGCCTTTCCTTACCTCCAGTTCCCTCCCCTCACCGACATCAGAGTCTGAAGAAGGGTCCCAACCTGAAACGTCACCTGCCCTTTTTCTCCAGAGATGCCTCCTGTCCTGCTGAGTTACTCCAGCACTTTGTGTCTCTCTTCTGTACAAACCAGCATCTGCAGTTCCTTTCTATCCCCGTTCATGTGTTCAGGTACATTGAAGTTGGTATGTAAATCTAGACATTGTTCGTATTGTATTTAGGGTGATCAGCAGATGTGGACTTGATGGGGAAATTGGATGAGATTGTGTGGGAGAAATATGAGGGCAGGAAGATATTGTGGTACCACATGCCGGTCGGTGCACTGCAGAGTTAGGGCAAGATGGATAGAAATGGTTTAGAATATGGGCCAAGCATGGACAACTGGGACTAGCTTTGATGGGGCATCATGGGGGAGTTGGGCCCAAGGTCCTGTTTCCGTGCTTTACAGCTCTGAAATCCGCCTTGTTATTGGCCTCGCACGTCAGTATGAAGCCTCCTGACCTCTGGAAACCTAAGGCCCCACAGCTTGATCCTTCGCTGTTGGTCAAGCTGATGAAGAGTTAGTGAAGAGTGGGCGGACGCATGGCAGATGTAGTTTAATGTGGATAAGTGTGAGGTTATCCACTTTGGTGGTAAGAATAGGAAGGCAGAGTATTATCTGAATGGTGTCAAGTTAGGAAAAGGGGACGTACAACGAGATCTGGGTGTCCTAGTGCATCAGTCACTGAAAGGAAGCATGCAGGTACAGCAGGCAGTGAAGAAAGCCAATGGAATGTTGGCCTTCATAACAAGAGGAGTTGAGTATAGGAGCAAAGAGGTCCTTCTGCAGTTGTACAGGGCCCAAGTGAGACCGCACCTGGAGTACTGTGTGCAGTTTTGATCTCCAAATTTGAGGAAGGATATTCTTGCTATTGAGGGCGTGCAGCGTAGGTTTACTAGGTTAATTCCCGGAATGGCGGGACTGTCATATGTTGAAAGACTGGAGCGACTAGGCTTGTGTACACTGGAATTTGGAAGGATGAGAGGAGATCTTATCGAAACGTATAAGATTATTAAGGGGTTGGACACATTAGAGGCAGGAAACATGTTCCCAATGTTGGGGGAGTCCAGAACAAGGGGCCACAGTTTAATAATAAGGAGTAGGCCATTTAGAACTGAGATGAGGAAAAACGTTTTCAGTCAGAGAGTTGTGAATCTGTGGAATTCTCTGCCTCAGAAGGCAGTGGAGGCCAATTCTCTGAATGCATTCACGAGAGAGCTAGATAGAGCTCTTAAGGATAGCGGAGTCAGGGGGTATGGGGAGAAGGCAGGAACGGGGTACTGATTGAGAATGATCAGCCATGATCACATTGAATGGCGGTGCTGGCTCGAAGGGCCGAATGGCCTCCTCCTGCACCTATTGTCTATTGTCTAAGAACGTCACCCCCCATGGCCTGTACCTGGGGGGCGGTTCCTCCTGTTTCAAGGGGCGTGAATGCTGCTGATTGCCCCTGGGCGGAGGAGACGTGGGCACTGGGTGGGGCTGGCAGGTTCCCCTCCCTTGGTGGACGTTAGTGAACCTGACGGCTTTATGGATCAACTCAGCAGCCTGATGCTGGTGGTTGCGGATGGCAGCTTTCTATTCCAGATGCACTTAATTACAGCAGCTTAAATTCCCAGCTTTCCTGGTGGAATAGGCTTCTGGTCGTCAGTACAGTAACTGAGCCACTGTCGATCGCTTTCAAAGCACTGCTGGGGAGGCTGATCGTTGATTCCTGCTGCCTGCAGGGCATCTCTGGAGGGGTGGCCTGGGTCTGCTCCCAGCGCGAGGAGCCGTGTCCGAGGCGTGCATCCTCCGCGCGCTCTGCGGTGCCTCCCTGGGTTGCCGTTGGTAACTTGGAGCCTGTTCCCCATCTGACAGGAAACCCCCTGTGGGTTAACATCCTCCCAACACATTGCTGCTCAACGAGAAACAGTTGAAGTGGGTGGCAAAAGATCAGAGGCTTTGCGTTTGTGGGGAACTGCGTGCAAATCCTGGGCAAAGTGAATGCAGATGCCTGTAATACTGAGCAGCAACTGCTCGGGACGGGGGGCGCAGCGGTAGAGTTGCTGCCTCACAGCGCCAGAGACCCGGGTTCGATCCCGACTACGGGTGCTGTCTGTACGGAGTTTGTCCGTTCTCCCCGTGACCTGCGTGGGTTTTCTCCAGGATCTCGAGTTTCCTCCCACACTCTAATCGCTGTATGTTAATTAGCTTTGGTAAAATGCAAATTGCCCCTTGTGTTTAGGATAGTGCTAGTGTACGGAGTGGTCACTGGTTGGCGTGGGTTTGATGGGCCGAAGGGCATGTTTCTGCGCTGTATCTCTAAACTAAACTATAAATTGTTCCGTTGAAGGGACTGCTCTTGACTAGTGAAGGTCCCTGGGCTAGTTGGAGCACGTATCAGTAGGTTAAACTACCGCTACGCTACACGAAACCGTGAGTGAAGTCTGTTGTAGAGAGCCGGTCGCCCTGGGTGCTAAAGCTGTGCTGGAGTGATTTGGTCCACGTGTTAGACTTTAGAGAAACAGCGTGGAAACAGGCCCTTCGGCCCTCTGAGTCTGTTCCGACCAGCGACCATCCCGTTCTCTAGCACTATCCTAAACGCTAGGGACAATTTACAATGTTTAACCCAGGCCGGTTAACCGACAAACCTGGAGTGTGGGAGGAACCCAGAGCACCTGGGGAAATCCAGGTTGTCGCAGGGAGAACATACAGACTGTGTATAGACGGCACCCGTAGTCAGGATCAAACCCAGGTCTCTGGAGCAGTGAGGCAGCAACTCTACCGTTACCCCATTGAGCCGCCCGAACAAAGTTAATTTCTTGTAGGAAGGAACTGCAGATGCTGGTTTAAACCAAAGATAGACACAAAATGCTGGAGTAACTCAGCTGGACAGGCAGCATCTCTGGAGAGAAGGAATGGGTGACGTTTTGGGTCGAGACCCTTCTTCAGACCGAGTCTATGTGAATTGCTTGTTGGTGTGTGTTTTGAATAGGATTTATTGTTAGAGCCTCGGCCTGTACCATTTTCCTTGGCTCAGCACAGGGCCCAGTTGACACTAGTTATGATTCCATTGCTTTGCACTGCAGATGACCCGAGACTGTGGCGAGATTTCCTCAGGACAGGCCGCGAGATTCAACTATTTAATTCCGGGATAGTTGGCGACATTTTTTCCTCGTCTCCTGCTGCAGTTTATTTTTGGAAAGTACGTAATGTTGTGGGGAGGCTTCCGTTGCCCTCCTGCCCCTTTCGGTCGCCCTCCGTCCTCCCCTGACTCCTCTGGCTCGACTCTCCTCCGAAGCAGATCACAACTTTGGCGTGAAATAAGTCGCGGGCTGCTTTGGGTGGTGGGCTTCCTGGAATGTGGAACCGTGGCCACGGAGTGCAGGCCCATCGACAACAACACCGAGTCACGTGACACCTCACACACGGCAGATTAACGAGCCACTTGTCTGCGCCTCACTTGAGTAAACAATCACATGACCGTGCTCTCACTGATGTGTTGCCATTGCCACTCGAGCGGGCTACGTTATTAGATTAACGTGTGCCAAAGTTCCGCAGATTCCTGGGCTCGGGTATTTAAACCAGTACTTCCCACTATTCCCCCCCCCCCCCCCCCCGCCTGCCTCCCTGGTTGATACTTTTCCTTCCTATCTGGGGAGCTGGGATATGCTGTTCCTGGGCTTCCATCTGTGTGAGGAAGGGTTCCGACCCGAAACGTCTCCTGTCCATTGCTGATACTGCCTGACCCACTGTGTTGCTCCGGCGCTATGTTTCACTCAAGGTTCGAGCTCCCGTAAGTCTCTTGTATCGCCCTTCCAACACACTTTGCCCAGCTTGCCTTCTGACTAAAGAAATTTACTTTTCTCTCCATCCTGCAGGAATGTCCTTCAATTCTGAGGCTATGACCTCTCGTCCTAGACTCTCCCACCAGTGGAAACATCCTCTCCACATCCACTCTGTCCAAGCCTTTCACTATTCAGTACGTTTCAATGAGGTCCCCCCCCCCCCTCATTCTTCTAAACTCCAGCGAGTGCAGGCCCAGTGCCGACAAAGGCTCATCGTAAGTTAACCCACTCATTCCTGACATCATTCTTGTAAACCTCCTCTGGACCCTCTCCAGGGCCAGCACATCCTTCCTCAGATATGGTGCTCACTATACTCCAAATGCAGCCTGACCAGTGCCTTATAGAGCCTCACCATTACATCTGTATTTTTTAAATATTCTAGCCCTCTTGAAATAAATTGTGTTTGCCTTCTTTACTACTGATTCGACTTGCAGGTTGACTTTTTGGGAAACCTGCATCAGCACTCCCAAGTCCCTTTGCACCTCCGATTCTTGGATTCTCTCCTCTTTTAGAAAATAGTCTACGTCTTTATTGCTACTACCGAGATGCACGACTCCACACTTTGCTACGCTATATTCCATCTCATGGAAGTCACCAGTGTGATTTAAAAGAAAAAACACAGTTGAGTATCTATTTGCATGAACAGAAATGTGGAACTCAGTCCCACAGTTGATGGGGCAATTAGCGCTGATGGTCTTGAGGGACAATCAGGTAGAGGCCAGGGAGCAAGGAGGAGGAATTGGAGGAAGAGCTTGTGACTCCTGGGGCATACACTGACGTTGCATCAGATCATTTTCCAGTGAAACACCGTTGGGATCTGTGTGTTTAGTCCCACGCGGGGAGGTTGGGATGAAAGGCTCATTTCCTGACCTGATGCCTACTCTCTGCTTCCTAGACTCCGGGAGGCTTCAGGATGGCTCTACATTGTCGAATGACCTACATTTGTGTTACATAGAAACATAGAAAATAGGTGCAGGAGTAGGCCATTCGGCCCTTCGAGCCTGCACCGCCATTCAATATGATCATGGCTGATCATCCATCTCAGTATCCCGTACCTGCCTTCTCTCGATACCCCCTGATCCCTTTAGCCACAAGGGCCACATCTAACTCCTTCTTAAATATAGCCAATGAACTGGCCTCAACTACCTTCTGTGGCAGAGAATTCCACAGATTCACCACTCTCTGTGTGAAAAAAAACGTTCTCATCTCGGTCCTAAAAGACTTCCCCCTTATCCTTAAACTGTGACCCCTTGTTCTGGACATCCCCAACATCGGGAACATTCTAGCATCTGCATCTAGCCTGTCCAACCCCTTAAGAATTTTGTACGTTTCTATAAGATCCCCCCTCAATCTTCTAAATTCCAGCGAGTACAAGCCGAGTCTATCCAGTCTTTCTTCTATCAGAATGTAAACCAGGAGTTAGCCATTCGTCCCCTTGAGACTGTTCAGCCATTCCTGGTTAACCTACTACCCTCAGTGCCATTTTCCTGCACTTTATTTCTACCCCTTGATGCCCCCAATATCTAAAAAGCTATTGAGCTATCTTGACTGTACTGGATGCCTGATCTCCACAGCTCTCTTGGGTAGAGTACTCCAAAGATACCCACCCACTGGCTCAAGAAAGGTCTTCATCTCTCCTGCTTGGCTGACCACGTCTCGACCCGAAACGTCACCCATTCCTTCTCTCCAGAGATGCTGCCTGTCCCGCTGAGTTCCCCCCAGTTTTATCTTCGTTTTAAACCAGCATCTGCAGTTCCTTTCTACAAAAAGATACTAGAGGAGCAAGATGAACCACTCCGTTGAAATCGCCTGTACTGAAGTGTAGCACGCAACGGAGCGTGACGTCCGCCATTTTAGTAAGCAAAACCCGCCGTCCGCTCTGCCTCTCGCAGTGTCATCAGTGTTTTGGGGGAACAGCATGTGTGATGATACCATAAAAATGCAGAATATATCTCATCTGTCAATTCACAGATTTTTATTATTTTTCTTTTAAAATGTTTCTGCAAGTTTCTGCCAGCTAAAATGGCGCCGTGACGTACTACGGTTTCTGGGGTCGAGTGGTCTATCTTGCTCTGCTCTGTTATCTTTGCTTCCGATGCAGACACTGTGTCCCTGGTTCCGGACACTCCACCCATCGCCCTCAGCCCCGTTTGTATATCTCAATAGGACATCCGCTGGTTCTTTTGGACGTGCAGAGGCTGGGTTAGTTTTCTACGTCGCTGGGTGGTGGAGAGGAGAGGAGGCTGGCATGATGTGACGGTCACTTGGTCGGTGCATTGGGGGCCTGAGAGCCCGGCTTGTTTGCATGTGTTTGGCTGCTCCGGGCTACTGGAGCCTGGCTGGTCCATGCTGTTCGTCGAGCCTGACATGGTCACCACCTGGTTGTTGGAGGGGAGCAAGCTCCTGCTGTGGGGATGACACTCCAAGTGCCATGCCCTGTTAGACATGCTGTCCTCCAGGTATGCATGAAACCAAAGCCTCTTAATACGTGGTGTAGTATTTCAAAGAGGAGCAATTCCATGCCATGGCCAATATTTATCTGTCAAACCACTACTATTGAGAAACAGTTGCTGTCTTTACTGGTGTTTTAATTAGAGTATACTGTGCAGAAAGAAAATGTGTTGGAAGGAACTGCAGATGCTGGTTTACACCGAAGATAGACACAAAATGCTGGAGTAACTCAGTGGGTCGGGTAGGCATAGATGACGTTTTGGGTTCAGACCCTACTGGTATGAAGAAGGTTCTTGCCCCGAAACGTCACCTATTCCTTTTCTCCAGAGGTGCTGCCTGACCTGTGTTACTCCAGCATTTTGTTTATCTGGTTTACTGTGCAGAGATTGGTTCTGTGCTCCCCACTCTATCAATGTCAGCAAATATTTCCCAATGAATAAGGCAATGATAACGTCCTTCAGATTAAGCGTGGCACCGAGCTTTCCCCAAGCCCCTGATGCCTGGGGCTCTGAGTGGTTGTGCGGGCCGTTTGAATGATCGGATGGAGAAATGACCCATCGTCCAGTGGCCTGGCACCTCGAGGTGCCGTCATCTGGGGCGGAATGGTCACCCGCTTGCACATTGACCCAGGGGCCTCTGATCTGGAGGCGCCATTTTGGGGAAAGTTCTCTTGTGGGCTGCTTTGGGTGCTGAGTCCATGGGGAGGGTGGTCTCGCAGGGTCTGGTCCTGAGTGCAGCTTGCAGGGACCATCTTGTGGCCACTGGACCAAGAGCGACAGACAAGGACAATGCGCGAGTGCTGGAGATGGAAGTGAAGTGATGCAGGAGATGAATCACCAGGGTGGTGAAGCCGTGGAATTCACTGGCACAGACGGCCGATTCTTGATTCGTACGGGTGTCAGGGGTTATGGGGAGAAGGCAGGAAGATGGGGTTGAGAGGGAAAGAGAAGTCAGCCACGGTTGAATGGGTTCGATGGGCCGAATGGCCTAATTCTGCTCCTGTAACTAATGGACATGAATGGAAGGAACCCTTTGGAGTCCCGTGTCTCCATTGCTGTTCCATCGAGTGTTGGACCTCCCCCCCCCCCCCCCCCCCCGTGTCTGAGGGAGAAATTAAATTGAACGCTTTGATTTTTCAATGATTACGTGTTAAGTGTCTCACTAGTCTTTGTTTTAATGGGTCAAGTATTTTTAATTGGGGGGGCAAGGGGATGGTGGGAGTGGAGTTTTAATAATGTAACATCTGAAATCTTTTCTCTTTTCATTCCCAGCAGCATCACGCTATCTACCCACCTCTCATGGTTAGTCCCTCCCTCCTGAACTCTCTACCTCTCTCTCTCTCTCTCTCTCACTGCCGTGTGTCCAGCATGCCACCCGTGCGATCCACTGCTTCTGTGCACCAGGCGAGCATGCGTGCCCGTCTCACCGCTTACGCTAAAGACCCCCGGCCAACACTCCCACACTCCTGCCCTGGACCCCAGACAACTTCCCGCCCCCCCGTGCCCCGTGAATCGAGGATGCCTTCCGTCACTCTTACCCTGAACACCGAGCAGTTTGGGCTTTGACCCTTTTCCTCTCCCCCCCCCCCCCCCTCCCCTCACTGCCCCGCCCACACGCTTCCTGATTTAATCGGCCAAAGGACAAAACAAACGGGAAGATCTCGGCTCCCATCCCATTCCCTGTCCTTGTATCGGGACAGAGTCCGTGCCCTGGGATTGTGCCCTCAGGTTTAGTGCTCTTGTTCTCCAAGCCGGGATGTTAGAGGAGCGTGTGTGAGCGTGCTGCTCTGGGGGTCGCTGTCGAAGCAGCGGGCCTGGGGTGTGAGTGATGAGTGTATATCTCCTCCTGTCCATGGTCCCTGCTCTTCTCCAGTCTGCTTCCTGGTTTGCTTCCTGTCATGTGTCTCTACATCTTGTGTCTATTTTGGTCTGCGATGTTTTGGAGAGGGTCCCTAATCCTGGGTCAGGCTGAGGAGAGCTTCATCACCTACGTTAGCCCAACTGTCTTTGGCCATTTGCTTATTAATGGGATTGCATGTGAACTGATGGGTCAGTAGCGACACCGTGCTGCACAGTAACCATG
Source organism: Rhinoraja longicauda (assembly GCF_053455715.1). NCBI lineage: Eukaryota > Metazoa > Chordata > Chondrichthyes > Rajiformes > Arhynchobatidae > Rhinoraja > Rhinoraja longicauda. The sequence goes on from NC_135985.1 coordinate 16,835,442, forward strand.
TGCCTGCTGTAATAAAGCAGTCAAACACACTGTGACTGACAGCAACAGCCCAATATCCCACAGCACACGAATCCCATAAGCCTTCCTGGACCCACGAGATCTCAGTGTTCAAGTCAATGTGACCAGGGGCGGCACGGTAGCGTTGCTGCCTCACAGCACCAGAGACCCGGGTTCGATCCTGACTACGGGTGCTGTCTTTACCGAGTTTCTACATTCTCCGTGTGACCGTGTGGGTTTTCCCCAGGTGCTCCAGTTTCCCCCCACGCTCCAGAGGTGCAGATTTGTAGGTTAATTGGCTTGGGTGAGAGTTGTAAATTGTTCCTCGTGTGTGGGATAGCGTTAGTGTGTGATCGCGGGTCGGCACGGACTCGTTGGGCCGAAGGGCCTGTTTCCACGCTGTATCTGTAAACTAAACTAAATTTGCACGACTGCAATAATCCCAGTGAATGCCTCGATGCCCAGCCTTGGCTGCTGGTGCATCAGCTCAACCTCGCCGGCTAAATCAGGACCTTATTCTTTTTCTTATGGTGGCTGGAGCTGTGTTGCAGTGAATCCCGTGTCAATGTCGGCTCGTTGTGCCTTTAATCCAGTCTCTGCTTTGAAATTTTATTTTGCCAGTGTTGTGTGCGTGTCTGAATCCTGTTAGACATCGGTGTAACATCAGGCCGACCACGGGGGGGCCTTGGAGCTGGGGTGTGGGTCAGTGGGGAAGGTCCATGTGGGACGCAGAGCTGGTTAGGTTCCAGTGCGTCCTTCCCCCAATCCTTCCCTCAATTGCACCATTCCCATCCAATTACCAGCAGCCCTCAGTTTCCCCCCTCCCTCCCACCTTCCTCTCCCCCCACCTTGATCAAAGAATGTCCCCAGCTCTCAGGCCGAGGGGTGGGGAGGAGCCCAACTCTTCAGTGTTGTGTGTTTGTATGAGCTGTTCTCTGCTATACGATTCCAAGTTTGATCTATGAATCTGAGCTGAATAATTAACCTTTCCTTCTGGGATTTTCGCTCTTCTCTAGCAGGGCACTACTGCGAGATCTGTTTCCACGTTAACGATCCTCTGCAAATTTCTCAGTTTTCTTGTTTTCTCTCTCTCCTCCCCACCCCCCCACCCCCCCCCCCATCGTCCTACCTCTCACCTCCATCGCTCTTGATGCCCTGCATTTCCCCTGATTTTTCTCTCCTGGTTTTTCCTTCCCATCACATGTGGCGTTGGTCTTTCCACAGCAGCAGCAACTCCAGGCCCAGCACCTCTCCCACGCCCACGCTCCCGTCCAAATGCCGCCCCACCCCTCGGGCCTGCAGCCGCCCGGGATCGCCCCCGTCTCCGGCAGCGCCGCGGGGCTGCTGGCTCTCTCCAGTGCCCTGGGCGGACAGGCCCAGCTGTCAGTGAAGGACGAGAAGAACCATCACGAGCTGGACCACCGAGGTGAGCAGGGCCGTGGGCAATGGGTGAGGGTGTGGGTCCTGCCAGTGAGGTCTACCCTCTCTCTGGTCAGAGGCCATCACACCCGCCTGCTCTGTGGGTAATGCAGCAAAGGAAAGGCACCTGTTATGCAGGAAGGAACTGCAGATTCTGGTTTGCACTGAAGATAGACACAAATTACTGGAGTAACCGATCGGGACAGGCGGCATCTCTGGATAAAAGGGATAGGTGACGTTTCGGGTCGAGGCCCTTCAGACAGACTGAGAGTCAGGGGAGGGGGAGACTAGAGGCATGGAAAGGCTTGTTTCCTGCCCCTATCCCAAAGGCACATTCAACAGATGTGCTGGTGCCTGCCATAGCTAACTGTCAGGTGTGGAGAGAATAGAATTGTGGGAAGAAAGGAGAGGGGGGCCTGGAATCAATGGTTTTTCTTCCTTGGTGGCTTGCATGGACTTAAGGTGCTGAATGGCCTCCTGGGTTATCAATTGCCAATCTCCAAATTGGCTTGGAGTTTCTAGGAATTAAAAATTAAACTACGAGACTTTAAGAACAAAAGCCCAGGGAGAAGATCGTAGTGGAACGATTATTCTTCCATTGTTAGTTGGTTTTCAAAAGCAAAATTGAAGAGTGGTGCAAGACGTTCGGTAGTAAAGAAAGCAAACTCAATGCCAGCATTTATTTCAAGAGGGCTTGTATACAAAAACAGGGATGTAATGCTGAGGCGCTATAAGGCGCTGGTAAGGTCACATTTGGAATATTGTGAGCAGTTTTGGGCACCATATCAGAGGAAGGATGTGCTGGATCTGGAGAGGGTCCAGAGGAGGTTTACAAGAATGATCCCAGGTTAACGTATGATGAGCGTTTGTCGGCACTGGGCCTGTACTCGCTGGAGTTTAGAAGGATGACCTCAATGAAACATACAGAATAGTGAAAGGCTTGGATAGAGTGGATGTGGAGAGGATGTTTCCACTAGTGGGAGAGTCTAGGACTAGAGGTCATAGCCTCGGACTTAAAGGACGTTCTTTTAGGAAGGAGATGAGGAGAAATATCTTTAGCAGGAGGATGGTGAATCTGTGGAATTCTTTGCCACAGAAGGCTGTGGAGGTCTGGTCAGTGGATAGTTTTGTGTCAGAGATAGACAGATTTTTGATTAGTACGGGTGTCAGAGGCTATGGGGAGAAGGCAGGAGAATGGGGTTAGGAGGGAGAGTTAGATCAGCTATGATTGAATGGCGGAGTAGACTTGATGGGCCGAATGGCCTAGATCTACTTCAATCACTTATGATCTTATGATCTTCTCCCCCTGCCCGTGAAGAATTTTCCAATTGGATAGTCATTTTCTGATAGGCTGAGGGGTGTGAGTCCACTGGAAGGATGAGCCAATGACGGGCCGTGTGGTCTCCTCCGTGAATGCTGATTGGAGTTGGCAGCACCAATCACTGGGCCGGTTATTGGTTGCGTGACATGATGTGTTTTGTTTTGGACGACTCTAACTGCCGCTTTCTTTGTCCCTTTCTCCTGCCGTTGACTGATGCTGCCACACCCGTCTCACTCACCTGCTCTTCCAGAGGGGGACTCCAGTGTGGTAAGTGTTAATCCCCTCCTCGTCTCGTGATCGTGATCATTGGCATTGTCGTGCATGTCTCGGCGTGGACTCATCTCCTGGTCTCCTCGCTGCACCCTCCCCCCTAGCAACTCATTGTCACCAAAATAACAGCAAACGCACACAGGCCCAGAGACACACCCTTTAGCTTTGTAAAGATTACCCAACTGCATCTCAAAACTCCCAAGATCCAACAAAGTGTCCTGTTCATAGTGCCAGAATAACTCAGCAGATCAAGCAACATCTCTGAAGAACATGCTTGGGTAACGTTTCCATTCAGGACTCTTCCTCAGACTGCTGTCCGAGTTACTCCAGCACATTGTGTCTTTTATTTGTAAACCACCTGAAGTTCCTTGTTTCGATAGGGTCAATAGACCCTTGGTGTCCCTGGCCTAGGAGCCATAGACCACTTGTTTCTGTGCAGAGGAGATTGGTTTAGTTTTGACATGCCGCTGGTTTTGGTAATGACGAATGAAGCTCGACAAAACATGACTGTTGTGGTGAGCCTGGGTTAGTAGACGTGCAGTGGTCCAAACCAATCCAGTTGAAGATTGTGTTGGAATTGGCATTTTGTTCTGTGGTGGTGGTTTGTGCTGGACGGTGTTGAAGTTTGTTACAGGGAGCCGTGTTGTTGTGAGTGGGGATGGCGCTGAGTGAGTGGTGTACTATACGTGTGGTCAGCTAGCTTGGCCAGCGCCCATCATCAGTTGATGAGTGCATTGATGGGCTGTGGCAGGAGCACCTGCACTGAACTGCAGCCACTCTATAGAAACCACAGATGCCTGCTTGTGGCATCCAGCACTGTTTTGGGTAATACGCCACCCCCCTCCTGTGCCCCAGCTGGACTGGCATCCATTTCTCTCCCCCCTGCTCCTACATTCCTTCCTCTTGCTTCACAGTTTGCGCCTCTTCAATCCCCCGTCCTGTTTTTTATCTCCGACCTTTGTTCCAACCATCTGCCTTTCAAAAACGCCCCTGCCTGTGTTCACCTATTTCTACCATGCTTTGTCCTGCCCATCCTCTCTCCAAGCTTTCTTACCCCTCCCCCCCCCCCCCCCCCAACACCTACGATCAAACTGAGGAAGGGTCTGGATCCAAACGTCACGTATCCATGCTCTCCAGGGATGTTGTCGAAAGAAGGGTTCCAACCCAAAACGTCACCTATTCCTTTTCTCCGGAGAACCCAAAACGTCACCTATTCCTTTTCTCCGGAGATGCTGCCTTTTGTGTCGATGTTGTCTGACCTGCTGAGTTACTCCAGCACTTTGTGTCCTTTTGTGGTAACCAGCATCTGCAGTTCCTTGTTTCTACTGTTTGGGGCTTGCTGGGTTATCTGGAAGGCCTGCTTTTATCCAGACCAGTCCAGGTCAGGGTTGGCACAGGCGCCTTTAGCTGAGTGGATTGTGGGCGATTCTTCGATCAGAGCCAATGGTGGACGTGTAAAGGCAAAAAGAGAGGGGGGACGAATTGGCTGGTGTCCAATGGGTCAGACACTGACTGCGGGAACAGGAAGGTGAAGGAATCTCTTTGGGCCACTCGCACCTCAGAGTAAGGCCCAACGCATTGACCTAACCTTCCCTTTGTCCCCTATTCTCTGGATGGGACCTCAGCCTGCAGAGGAATTTCCTCGTTTGGTGCTTTAGAGAAGGGGTGTTGTGCTGGACCTCAGCCATGCTTAACAGCAGCCTCCGGGCTAAATAGATGTTTCCATTGTAAGTAAAAACTTTCTTCATTGGGTATTGACAACTGGACCGTGATTCAAGCAAACGAGATTTGTGTCTAAAATCCATGGGGTGCCTGTATCAAACACATGGATTTCCACCTTTCTGCTTTCTTTCCCCTTTCATACGTCACGTGCCTCTATCCTCGCCACCTTGGCCCCAGCGCTGCTTTTCTGCGCTCTGCCCAGACGTGATGGCTTGGAGATTAGTGCTGCCCTAATTTTATTAGAGCGAGCTGCAGCCAGTCTCCAGCGATGGGGGCCTTCAGCAACTGAGGAGTTCCCTGCTCCTCGGCTGAGGCCATTCCATGAACACAAGCGATGGATTCATGCTTGCCTGCTCCTTTGCCGGCTGCCTAAGCCATTTATAAGGGAGGCTTACAGCGCTCAGCTGCCTTGTACTGCCAGTGTGGGCTTGTGTTTCATGTGAGCGGGTTCTCTGAATACAAGCAGTCAAGTCTGAAGAAATGAAAATCTCCCCTGTGATTAAGAAGCCATTTTATCCCTGATCAGACGTTGCTATTATCCAGAGGCAACTGGCCGTGTACATTTGTCCCGTGTTATTGCAGTGTGATGTGGGCATTTAACTCCTGGGGAGGGTTTCTTTTTAAGCCGATCAATTTTTCTCCAATTTTCCCCTCTAAAACCAGCTCCTTAATGTAGTGTAGCTGCCCTGTTGACAACTCATCCACACTTTGCAGGAGCTGGGCTCAATCCTGACCTCCGATGCTGTCGATGTGGGGATTGCCCACTCTCCCTTTAACCCAGTGGGTTTGTGTGGGCCACTTTGGTTCTCTTCCCCCCCCCCTCGCTCCCCCAGCCTCATCCCAAAGACCTGTGGGTCAACAGGTGAATTGTCCAGCGTGTGGACAAGTGGAAGAACCTGGGGGGAGACGCGAGAACATGGGGACAATTGTTTGGAATTGGTGTAAATAGATGGCTAATGGTTGAGGTGAACTCGGGCTGAAGGGCAGGATTCTGTGCGGTGCGACTCGGTAATTTGATATCGGCCGAATAGGAAGTCGTCGGGATGTTAATCCAAAGGCTTGATTAAAAGAGACGGTTTTATGCAGCATCTTGAAGCAGGGCAGTATTGAGGGTGATTCTCAGCCCTTGGCGTATTGGCCGTCAGAAGAAGGGTTCCGGCCCAAAGCGTCACCCGCCCCTGTTCTCCAGAGATGCTGATTTACCCCAGCGCTTCCTGCCTATCTTCAGCGACAACCTAGACGTTTGCAGGTCCCTCGAGCAACTGGTCGATCAGGAGTAGTGAACCATCACTGGGTGGTCTCGAAGCTTCAGTCGGGTCAGCAGAGGAATGACGAGAGACCTCCGTACCTGTTCCACACATCGTTGCTATCCTTGCGTCTGAGAAGGTCACTCAAGCCACTGTACATGGGGAGTAGCGGTCGAGCTTCACAGCGATGCCCACATTCCACCCCTGTTCACCACTCGCTGCCTGTGTGAATGGTGTAAGTGGTGGATGGGTGGAAGGGTGCAGTGGGGAAGGCCACGCAATGAGGTCTTGCCTGGAGCACTGGTTCATCCATTGGGACTGGTGGGAACGGGCGTGGAATGGATGAAGGCAAGGGGAGGAACTGCAGATGCTGGTTTACATGGAAGATAGAGACAAAGTGCTGGAGTAACTCAGCGGGGTCAGGGGGGAAAAAAAAAAGGAATAGGTGACGTTTCGGGTCAAGAGGAGTCTCGACCTGAAACGTTGCGTATTCTTTTTCTCCAGTGAAGCTGCCTGACCCGCTGAGTGTACTGTTCCAACACTGACCAACGGCGAAATGGGAGGCGCTGCCTGGCAGGTGCGGGGAACATTTTAACTTTGAGCAGCAAGCCCCAAACATTTGGTGGCTTTTTTGTTTTAAACTTGCATGAGGGAATGGGAAAGGGGAAGGGGCTGCTCGTTTGTCTGCTTTCAGTCCCAATTGTTTACCTATCTTTTTCTCACTCCCTTGTTTTCTCTCCCTCCCTCCCTCCCTCCCTCCCTCCCTCTCTCTCTCGGCCTCTCTTTGTGCACAAGCCATGCTTGGGTGCGGACGGATTTTGGCTATTGTTCGTGTGGGGCTGGGACAGCAGCCTTTGTGTGGCTTTTCCGAGAGTTGTTGGTGGGAGGTTGACATTCCAATCAGCTGTGCCCCTGGTTCATATTGATTTCCCGATGTCACGTTGAACAAAGGGTCTTGTTGCGGATCAGTGGAGGGAGGGGGGGGGGTGGAGCGGGCGGGGGGGGGGGGGGGGGGGGAAAACAAGGAAGCCGACAGCCCTTTAGAACAACAACCGCTGAACAAAGTCTGCCTCCGCTGCAAGACCAGTCACCAAACAATATTCCCTTCCCGACAACATCAAAAAAGAAAATCTCGTCAGAGTTTGAGGGAAAGCCTGCAAAAGGCCACGGGTCTCAATTCATTCATAAAAATGAAAACATTTTTCTTGAGCGTTTTTCTCGAGGAGAGTTCATCGTAGCATCAATAATATTTAGTGAGCTGGCCGTGTGCCCAGGGGGAAGCTGAGTGATCGATTCCTCTCGACGCTTGACATACACTCTGCTATTCTCAGCTTCACTGGCTGGGAAGAAAGGTTTCATTTGACTCGATTGGCACTGAAGAAATAAGAACGGCCCGCAGTGACCCCCGGCCACAGGAGGCTGACATGGCCCCTGAAGTACGCTATGATTATTCCCACTTGGTCCCGCCAGGCTGCTATGTTTTGGGAAGTGCAGATGGGACACTTTTTGTGTGTGTGTGCGTGCGTGTGTGTGTGCGTGTGCGCACCTATCTCTGTGCACACCTGTGTGTGTGTGTGTGTGTGTGTCTCTCCCCGTGTGCATCTCTCTCCCCCGTGTATTTGTGTGTGTCTCTCTCTCTCTCTCTCTCTCCTTATGTATCTCTCTGTGCATCTCTCCTGTCTGTGCACCACTCCCTGTCTCTCTCTTTCTGAGTCTCTGTCTCTCTCTGCTTGTGTCTCTCTCTCTGCTTGTGTCTCTCCCTCTCTTTGTCTGTGGCTCTCTCTGTCTTTTGATGTCTGCCCTTTGTGCATGTTTCTGTGTGTGTCTCTCTCACTTTGTGTGTGTGTCTCTCTCTCTCTCTCTCTCTCTCTCTCTCTCTCTCTCTCTCTCTCTCTCTCTCTCTCTCTCTCTCTCTCTCTCTCTCTCTCTCTCTCTCTCTCTCTCTCTCGCGCTCTCTCGCTCTCTCGCTCTCTCGCTCTCTCTCTCTCTCTTGCTCTCTGCCGCCCGGGATATCAGGCTGCCAAATTCTTTTCACGCCTTTCAGCAGGCCGCCTCGTTGTTCCTGCTGAGAGCTCCTTTCAGCACGCTGCCTTGGAGCCTCTGATTCTCTGCCTGTGGCAGTTTGGAAAGAAACGAGCCCGTGTGTGTTTCGTGTAAAGCATTGACTGATTAGCAAGTTGTTGGCTTGTGTTCAGCCCCCAGGCTAAAGCCGTCTCTTTTGTGTAGCCGGCTGAGCCATTTTTTCTGGGAAGAGTTGAGTAGATGCTGAATGTTGTTGGTTTCAGTACGTCCCCACACCCCTTCACATCTTGGCCCCACGTCCATTGATGGGCATGGGGAAGGGCTTGTGTGTGTCGTGGTTGGCAGATTGAAGCTAGCTTTGAATCTCTGGCTGGCTCGCAACTTTCCACAAGGGGGGGCTGGTGGGGGCAGCAATTTCAAATTCTTATTCATAGCAACGTGGGAATATTCTCCTCAGGATACACTTCTGCCCACTCCACTGGCCTCCCTCCGGCTGCTTTCTCAAGAGCTTATTCACATGCGCAGCCTGTTTGAAGCTCTGCTCTAACTAGCCCAGGCCCGAGACTGCATCCTCCTTAACAAACTGCTGGGCACCTTGCGGGCTCTTGCCTGTGCCTTTCTCTCCTTCCCTCCTCTCTGGCCCAGCTGACTCCAGAGGGAGCGGCTTTTCCTCGGACACACGTACCTCTGATCTAACCGGCTTCCGGTGATGGAAATCCTAAACAAACTCTCGGCTGGTCTGTCAGCAGCTGAGGGGAGAGAGATGGGTTGCGTTCCGGGTCATTGGCCTTTCATCAGGACACTACAATAGACATCTGGTCAGACCTACGGATGGGAAAGGTTTGGAGGGATGCATTTAAATGGGCACAAAGTGCTGGAGTAACTCAGCGGGTCAGGCAGCATTTGTGGAGAACGTGGATGGGTGACGCCCTCTTCAGACTCGAGTTCTCGTTTTGCCTAGTTTCTGAATTCACTGATAATTAATATTTAGTTTCAATGAGCTCCAGGTGTCTACTGGAGAACATGTGATCCTGATGGAGACCATGTGGTCCTGATGGAGACCATGTGATCCTGATGGAGACCATGTGATCCTGTTGGAGACCATGTGGTCCTGATGGAGACCATGTGGTCCTGATGGAGACCATGTGATCCTGATGGAGACCATGTGATCCTGATGGAGACCATGTGATCCTGATGGAGACCATGTGATCCTGATGGAGACCATGTGGTCCTGATGGAGACCATGTGATCCTGATGGAGACCATGTGGTCCTGATGGAGACCATGTGATCCTGATGGAGACCATGTGATCCTGATGGAGACCATGTGATCCTGATGGAGACCATGTGATGCACGCACTGCCCATGGCCCTTTGACAGCTGGATGGATGTGTTGTCCCTTTGCCAATATTATTTCCCAAAGGGTGGGTTCACTGATTTCCGGGCAACCTGGTTCTCCCTCCCCGGGTCGATTGGACCGTGATCACGTGCCTTACCTGCCCCCTCATGAGAACTCTTCTTTCTCCGCAGAACAATTCTGTCTCGCCATCAGACAGCCTACGGCCAAACGAAAGAAACAGCAGGAGTTCCTCTGACTACCTAGACGCAAAAAAACGAAAGGTGGAGGAGAAAGACTCGATGAACAGATATGTAAGTCCTGTAGGAAGATCACTGCAGATGCTGGTTCAAATCGAAGGTAGACACAAAATGCTAGAGTAACTCAGCGGGTCAGGCAGCATCTCAGGAGGGAAGGAATGGGTGACGTTTCGGGTCGAGACCCTTCTTCAGACTGATGTCAGGGAAGGGGGCAGGTCCCGCAACATCACCCATTCCTTCTCTCCTGAGATGCTGCCTGACCCGCTGAGTTACTCCAGCATTTTGTGTCTACCTTAGATATGTAAGTCCTGCTGTCTCCAATCTCTCTGCATGCTTGTGATATGCAAGTCCTGCTCTCCCCAATCTCTCTGCATGCTTGTCTTTTGAAGTGAGACTAGGTAGATCAGTGTGCCACGGATTATTTAAAAAGACCAATCGAAGTTCTCCAACCGTTGGCCGAGCCTCGGTGGGCAATGGCCGCTTGTCTGAGAGGTCAGAAGGTCCTGGGTGCTCATCCCATTCCAGGTGCGGGAGTGCATTAGCCCCGGCAAATGCTTCCGTCTAAAACTCGGAGCGCCAGTGTGAAGCCAAGGCCCATTCTGCACATGGGTGGACGAGAAGAGTCACCACCGTGAGAGTGTGCGTGTGTTGAAGAGTTGGGGGGGCACCCCTGGTTGTCCTCCGTGCGTGTGTTGAAGAGTTGGGGGGGCACCCCTGGTTGTCCTCCGTTCACCCTTCAGCCAGAAGCACCTCACTGTTTTGTTGCCGTTGCTGCCTCAATGTTTTGGTGCAGTGTACGGAGGCTCGTGGTGCGTGTGTACTGCCGACAGTGAGATGGTGAGCCCACCAAACCTTTATTGGCTGCAAAGCCCTTCGTGTGGGTAAACCCGTCTCCAGTTGTGAGCCACTCTGCGCTGTGGCGTTAGGTGAGGGAGGATCTGTTGAGAAGGCCGTTGACTACTACTCTCCTTTCTAGGACAGTGATGGCGACAAGAGTGATGACCTGGTTGTGGATGTTTCCAACGAGGTAAGACAGCGTGCTTGACCACGTCTGCCCAACTTGGGAAAGGCTCGCAGAGAGAGGGGCGCTGGAAGCGCTGATGTGACCCATCCAGTTCCCCTCTGAGGAGGTTTGGGTTGAGATCAGTGACTGGTCTCATCCAGTGAATTCCTCTGGAATCCCACTTGATCTTCCCGTCCCATCCATCCCAAACCATTCCCACCTTCCCAGAACCAAAACCAACCAGCGATTTGCCAAAGGGTGATGTGGCTTCCAAAGTCCACCCCAAGGCACGGCTGATATTGAGGTGCTGCGATGAGGGGGGTTGTCGTTTGTTAGAGGTGGCTGTTGTCGGGTGGGTTGTTATGTCGAGGCTCCAACCAGTCGTCGTGGTTTCCTCAGCCGCCACTCCCAAACTCGTGGAAGCAAGTTTCCCTCGAGTCACGCACAATCCCACGTCCCCTCCCTCGCTCTCTGGGTGATCTGGGCCCGTTCACCAGCAACTTTACAGGAACAACGTGGAGCGTGGCAGTTTGAGGTCGGCTTGTCGCCCTCCTGAGGTAATTAGTGGTGGACCTCAGAAGCTGGCCTTGTCAGCAGTGCCCACCACCCGTTAGTGAAACAGAACCAAGTCCCAGGTCCCAACCAGCAGCTTTTCCCCACGAGGAAAACCAGTGCACGTTACTGTAACGCTGAAAGCCCCCTCCCCCCCCCCCCCCCCCCAGCCAGGCGGCACGGTGGCGCAGCGGTAGAGTTGCTGCCTCACAGCGCCGGAGACCCGGGTTCTATCCTGACTACGGGTGCTGTCTGTGCAGAGTTTGTTGTTTCTCCCCATGACCTGCGTGGGTTTTCTCGGGGAGCTCCGGTTTCCTCCCAAGCTCCAGAGATGTACAGGTTTGCAGGTTCATTGGCGAAGGTAAGATTGTAAATCGTTCCTCGTGTGTCGGATGGCGTTAGTGTGCGGGGATCGCTGGTCGGTGTGGACTCGGTGGGTCTGCACTGTTATCTCTATAAACTAAAACTAAATCTAAAAACAATGTGTTGGGTTGACTAGGGAATGATACGCTGGGTGTACACTGCGTGCGTGCCCACCTGTTAACCCTTTCGTTGCCGCCGCTGTTGAGACTTGCCTTTAAACGTTCAGGATCCAGCCACGCCGAGGGTCAGCCCCGCCCACTCTCCCCGGGAGAACGGCCTGGACAAGCCTCGCGGCATCAAGAAGGACGCGCCCAACAGCCCCGCCTCCGTCGCCTCGTCCAGCAGCACGCCTTCCTCAAAGACCAAGGAGATGAGCCACGTGAGTAGCCCCGCGGTACAGAGCCATCCGTTTCCACCCACCCCGAGCAGCGCAGGGAACGCACGCCGCGCGCTCACACGCACGGGCAGACGCACGCACAGACACGCACGCTCACACACACGGGCAGACGCACGCACGCAGGGACACACACGGATGGACACACACACGCACACGCACGCACACACAGACAGCCATTGGGAAGGCAAATGGTCACAGGCTTTAATGGGAAGAGGGTGGAGGATGAGCACAGTGGAGTGTTGCTACAACATGGAGCACCCACTACAGTGCTGGTTTATTTCAGGAGGGATATTCTTGCATTGGAGGCAGCTCAGAAGGTTTACCAGGGAGATTCATGGAGCAAAGGGGATAATCAGCTGAATTGTTCAGTGTAAATTGGTTTCCATCTTGTACTCTGCCCCTCTCCGTCTCTGCCCCTCTCCGTCTCTGCCCCTCTCCGTCTCTGCCCCTCTCCGTCTCTGCCCCTCTCCGTCTCTGCCCCTCTCCGTCTCTGCCCCTCTCCGTCTCTGCCCCTCTCCGTCTCTGCCCCTCTCCGTCTCTGCCCCTCTCCGTCCCTGCCCCTCTCCGTCCCTGCCCCTCTCCGTCCCTGCCCCTCTCCGTCCCTGCCCCTCTCCGTCCCTGCCCCTCTCCGTCCCTGCCCCTCTCCGTCTCTGCCCCTCTCCGTCTCTGCCCCTCTCCGTCTCTGCCCCTCTCCGTCTCTGCCCCTCTCCGTCTCTGCCCCCCTCCGTCTCTGCCCCCCTCCGTCTCTGCCCCCCTCCGTCTCTGCCCCCCTCCGTCTCTGCCCCCCTCCGTCTCTGCCCCCCTCCGTCTCTGCCCCCCTCCGTCTCTGCCCCCCTCCGTCTCTGCCCCCCTCCGTCTCTGCCCCCCTCCGTCTCTGCCCCCCTCCGTCTCTGCCCCCCTCCGTCTCTGCCCCTCTCCGTCTCTGCCCCCCTCCGTCTCTGCCCCCCTCCGTCTCTGCCCCCCTCCGTCCCTGCCCCTCTCCGTCCCTGCCCCTCTCCGTCCCTGCCCCTCTCCGTCCCTGCCCCTCTCCGTCCCTGCCCCTCTCCGTCCCTGCCCCTCTCCGTCCCTGCCCCTCTCCGTCCCTGCCCCTCTCCGTCCCTGCCCCTCTCCGTCCCTGCCCCTCTCCGTCCCTGCCCCTCTCCGTCTCTGCCCCTCTCCGTCCCTGCCCCTCTCCGTCTCTGCCCCTCTCCGTCTCTGCCCCTCTCCGTCTCTGCCCCTCTCCGTCTCTGCCCCTCTCCGTCTCTGCCCCTCTCCGTCTCTGCCCCTCTCCCTGCACTTCCCGTCGTTAAAGATTTCTCTGTTTTCCAGAACGACAAGTCGTCAACGCCCGGTCTGAAGTCCAACACTCCAACCCCACGTAACGAGGCTCCCACTCCGGGCACCAGCTCCACTCCGGGCCTGCGAGTCATCGCCGGAAAACCACCCGGCATCGACTCGCTAGGTAACTACCCCCAGCCCTGGACACACGTCCCAACTCTCCGACACACTCTTGGGTCTCGAGTGGGGTCCCGGGGGGGGAATAGACAATAGGTGCAGGAGGAGGCCATTCGGCCCTTCGAGCCAGCACCGCCATTCAATGTGATCATGACTGATCATCCGCAATCAGTACCCCCTTCCTGCCCTCTCCCCATACCCCCAGACTCCACTATCATTAAGAGCTCTATCTACCTCTGTCTTGAAAGCATCTAGAGAATTGGCCTCCACTGCCTTCTGAGGCAGAGAATTCCACAGATTTGCAACTCTCCTGTGTGAAAAAGCTTTTCCTCATCTCCGTTCTAAATGGCCTACCCCTTATTCTTAAACTGTGGCCCCTGGTTCTGGACTCGCCCAACATTGGGAACATGTTTCCTGCCTCTAGCGTGCCCGATCTCTTAATAATGCTGGACTGTTGGAGGAGACCTTTCCCTCAGGACATTAAACTGAGATGGTGTCCGTCCCACAGGAGGATGCACTGAGTTACTCCAACATTTTGTGAATAAATACCTTTGATTTGTCCCAGCACCTGCAGTTATTTTCTTATACTACCTGTCCCACAGGAGGATGCACTGCGGTTAGATTTTGAAGTAGAGGGAGATCAACCCCCCTCCCCTCCCCCCTTCCCCTCATTGCTCCCAAGGTTCCCCCTTCCCGCCACCTCGTGCTGAGGCTTGGGACTATGGGGCTGGGCTTGAGAGATGTTGCTAGCGGAATCAAGGGATATGGGGAGCAGGCAGGCACGGGTTACTGATTGTTGGTGATCAGCCACGATCACAATGAATGACGGTCGGTGTTGGCTCGAAGGGCCGAATGGCCTCCTCCAGTGCCTATTTTCCACGCTGCCTGCCCCGCTGAATTCTACTCTGGCGATTTGTGCCGTACCTTCGGTGGAGGTCACGTTTCACCCACCCGGTTTCCTGCCTCTCTTGCAGCTCCAGCTCTCCGAGCGCCCATCTCGTTGGCCGGCTCCTATGGCCCGTTCGCAATGATGCCTCACCACGACATGAACGGCGCTCTGACCAGCCCGGGCCCGTACTCCAGCCTTCACATCTCACCGCAGATCAGCGCGGCCGCCTACCGGTCCCCCATGGTGAGCTTTGGCAGTGTACGTACTCAATCTCTTCCTCCTTACAATTTCTCAGTTGGATTTGCGCGCGGCTCCTGCCAAGCAGTGCCCCTGGCTGTCAACTCACCGTTTGCTCTGCCTTTCTCCGCCCAGGTTGGCTTTGACCCCCACTCCCACCTGCGAGGGCCCGGGCTCTCTGCCAGCATGGCCTCCATACCCGGAGGAAAGCCGTAAGTCTTCCGTGTTGCCTGTCGTCTGTTCAAGCCCCCATCCCTCCCCTCCCCTCCCCTCCCCCCAGGGTGGACAGAGAGTTGGGGCGCTCCAGGAGGGGAGGGGATGTGGGGCCAGATTAAGTCCTCAGGCAGTTTCCCCTCCGTCTCTGATGCTCAGTGCGGTACTGAACCCTGAAGAGTGTGACACCCCATTTAGTTTAGAGATACAGCGCGGAAACAGGCCCTTCAGCCCACTGAGTCCGTACCGACCAGCGATCCCCACACATTAAAACCATCCTACACTGGGGACGATTTTCTACATATATATATATATATATATATACACCAAGCCAATTAACCTACAAACCTGTACTTCTTTGGAGTGTGGGAGGAAACCGAAGTTCTCGGAGAAAGGTCACGGGGAGAACGTACAAACTCTACAGACAGCACCAGCGGCCAGGATTAAACACTGATCTCTGGTGCGGTAAGATCTGTGAGGCAGCAACTCTATTGCTGCGCCCTTTGCCTCTGCATCAGTAAAGTTGAGGGTGAGGAGCTGCCGGCCCTGCAGCAGAGCCAGCTCGGGGAAGGTGTGCGTTACATCGCCCCGTGGTTATATAATGCGTGCGTAGTGACAGGAGAGCCTGCAAGGGCTTCGGCCTGCACAGTAGCAAAGCCAAGGACTGCTCTTCCATTCAACACTGATGTAGTTTCCACTTCTGTACAACCAAAGAGAGCAGACACAGTGAGAGCCACATTGGGGCAGTTGTGAGGCTAGTAGAGAACGCAGCCTCGTGGCCCCAGGCACCCGGCTTCAGACCTACCCCCGGGTGTTCTCTGCGCGGAGTTTGCACGCTCTCCCTGCAAACTCTGCGCGATTCCTGTGGGTGCTGTAAATGAACCCAGCCGCGGGCTGGTGGGGGGAAGAGCAGGGGAATGGGAACAGCATTGACACAGAGGGCTGATTGGCCTCGTGTCACAAGATTATATATATATATAAATACTCCAGTGAAAGAGCAGGAGGAAAACTCTGGGAGAGCAGGACTGATTGGAGGGTCCTTCAAAGACCTGGGATCCACCCCCTGGTTGCACCCCATGCCTGTAGTCTACTGTACCCCATGCCTGTACCCCATGTCTGTGGTCTACTGTACCCCCTGTGTTTGTACCCCATGTCTGTGGTCTACTGTACCCCATGTCTGGTCTACTGTACCCCATGTCTGTGGTCTACTGTACCCCATGTCTGTGGTCTACTGTACCCCATGTCTGGTCTACTGTACCCCATGTCTGGTCTACTGTACCTCATGTCTGGTCTACTGTACCCCATGTCTGTGGTCTACTGTACCCCATGTCTGGTCTACTGTGCCCCATGTCTGTGGTCTACTGTACCCCATGTCTGTGGTCTACTGTACCCCATGTCTGTGGTCTACTGTACCCCATGTCTGGTCTACTGTACCCCATGTCTGGTCTACTGTACCTCATGTCTGGTCTACTGTACCCCATGTCTGTGGTCTACTGTACCCCATGTCTGTGGTCTACTGTACCCCATGTCTGTGGTCTACTGTACCCCATGTCTGTGGTCTACTGTACCCCATGTCTGGTCTACTGTACCCCCTGTGTTTGTACCCCATGTCTGGTCTACTGTGCCCCATGTCTGTGGTCTACTGTACCCCATGTCTGTGGTCTACTGTACCCCCTGTGTTTGTACCCCATGTCTGTGGTCTACTGTACCCCATGTCTGTGGTCTACTGTACCCCATGTCTGTGGTCTACTGTACCCCCTGTCTGTGGTCTACTGTACCCCCTGTCTGTGGTCTACTGTACCCCCTGTGTTTGTACCCCATGTCTGGTGGTTCACTGACCTCTCGGGGCTTTGGGAAGGCCGGTTCCACCTGGGGGGTAGGTGTGGGCATGAGTTGGTTTCTGTCGGGGACGTTCAGTGAGGGTGACGTGACCGCTCTCTCCCCGCCAGCGCCTACTCCTTCCACGTGAGTGCGGACGGGCAGATGCAGCCGGTGCCTTTCCCGCCCGACGCGCTGATCGGCTCGGGGATCCCCCGGCACGCCCGGCAGATCAACACCCTGAACCACGGCGAGGTGGTGTGTGCAGTCACCATCAGCAACCCCACCCGCCACATGTACACCGGGGGCAAGGGGTGCGTGAAGATCTGGGACATCAGCCAGCCGGGCAGCAAGAGCCCTGTCTCCCAGCTCGACTGCCTGGTAAGTGAAGCCCCCACTGCAGCCCGCCCTCCACCGCGGCCTGCCCTCCACTGCAGCCCCGCCCTCCGCTGCAGCCCCGCCCTCTGCTGCAACCCCGCCCTCCGCTGCAGCCCGCCCTCCGCTGCAGCCCGCCCTCCGCTGCAGCCCCGCCCTCCGCTGCAGCCCGCCCTCCGCTGCAGCCCGCCCTCCGCTGCAGCCCGCCCTCCGCTGCAGCCCGCCCTCCGCTGCAGCCCCGCCCTCCGCTGCAGCCCCGCCCTCCGCTGCAGCCCCGCCCTCCGCTGCAGCCCCGCCCTCCGCTGCAGCCCCGCCCTCCGCTGCAGCCCCGCCCTCCGCTGCAGTTGGCCGGATGGTCACAACGACCGCAATACCGTGAGAAACCTTTGCACAGTGTCCAAGCAAAACCGTCCCATCTGTACATCAGGTAGTGCAAGGGAGAAAGAAATAGAAGATAGACATAAAACGCTGGAGTAACTCAGCGGGACAGGCAGCATCTCCGCAGAGGATGAATGGGTGACGTTTGGGATCAAGATCCTTCTTCAGACTGAGAGTCGGGAGAATGCAGGATCCAATCCTTGAGCGACAGGGCAAGTTTGGTCAAAGGTTCACGCCTTTAAAACGATTGACCTACTGATTCTGGGTTATGTGGGTGGCCAAATGTGCCAGAGGGAACCCGACAATGCACTGGTCATCAGGACAGCCTGGACAACTGTCCGTATCTGACCTAGATAGACAATAGGTGCAGGAGGAACCCTTTCGGCCCTTCGAGCAAGCACCACAATTCAACGTGATCATGGCTGATCATTCTCAATCTGTACCCCGTTCCTGCCTTCTCCCCATACCCCCTGACTCCGCTATCCTTAAGAGCTCTATCCAGCTCTCTCTTGAATGCATTCAGAGAATTGGCCTCCTGCCTTCTGAGGCAGAGAATTCCACACCTTCACAACTCTCTGACTGAAAAAGTTTTTCCTCATCTCTGTTCTAAATGGCCTACCTCTTATTCTTAAACTGTGGCCCCTTGTTCTGGACTCCCCCAACATTGGGAACATGTTTCCTGCCTCTAACGTGTCCAACCCCTTAATAATCTTATAGATGCTCGTATTCACTGAATAGCTCTGGCAACCTCTGTCCTGACCAGGTGAGTGTGGTGCCTCTCTCAGCATCGCACCGTAGTGTCAGACTAGCACTGGCAGCTCACGTGCCGTGCCCGGTGTGGGACAAGAACCCCTGAACTTTAGCTTTGTTTTATCACGTGTGTGGAGGAACAGGGAAAAGTTGTTGTTTTTGTTGCCTGCTATTCTGTCAGCAGAAAAACTATACATGATTACCATCGAGCAGTCCACAGATACAGGATAAAGGGAATAACATTTAGTGCAAGATGAAGTCCAAATGCTGCTGTTGGAATAGAGATTTATAAGAGTGGAGCAGTTGTAATGAGTGCTTCCAAATCCACTACTGGGGCCAGCACCCAGAGTGAGCGCCATCTTGGAATCTTCTTGTAGACGGTGAGATCCAGCATGGAAACGGGCCCTTCGGCCCGCTGAGTCCATGATCCCCCTTTCGCACTAGTTCATTGTTATCCCACTTTCCCACTCCCTCCACACCGGGGATAGTTTAGAAGCCAGTTAACCTGCAAACTGTGTGTTGTGTCGTACCGATGAGTTGTGCTGTGCCTGCCTTTGTCTAACTCCACTCTACCACCTCGTCTCCTCCCTCCCCCTCGGCCAGAACCGGGACAATTACATCCGTTCCTGCAAGCTGCTTCACGACGGGCGGACCCTGATCGTGGGAGGGGAGGCGAGCACATTGACGATATGGGACCTGGCCTCGCCCACACCGCGGATCAAAGCCGAGCTCACGTCCTCCGCGCCGGCCTGCTACGCGCTGGCCATCAGCCCCGACGCCAAGGTCTGCTTCTCCTGCTGTAGCGACGGCAACATCGCCGTGTGGGACCTGCACAATCAGACACTCGTCAGGTGAGACTTCTCCTCCATGCGCTCAACCCGTCTCCTACACGTTCTGCAGAAGGCGACTCCTCGCCAGCTGGAGCGTGGGGTGCTGGTGGAATCGGCCTCCACCCATGCGCTCAACCCGTCTCCTACACGTTCTGCAGAACGCGACTCCTCGCCAGGTGGAGCGCGGGGTGCTGGTGGAATCGGCCTCCACCCATGGTCTACGTTCATCAGTGATAGGGGCAGAATGAAGCCATTCAGCCCATTGAGTTTGTGCCATTCAATCATATCTCTCCCTCCTAACCCCATTCTCCTGCCTTCTCCCCATAACCCCTGACACCCATACTAATCAACAATCTAACTCTGCCTTAAAAATTTCCACTGACTTGTCCTCCACAGCCTTCTGTGGCAATGAATTCCTCAGCTTCACCACCCTCTGATTAAAGAGATTCCTCCTCATCTCCTTCCTAAAGAAACGTCCTTTAATTCTGAGGCTGTGACCTCTGGTCCTAGACTCTCCCACTAGTGGAAACATCCACTCTATCCAGGCCTTTCACTATTCGGTAATTTTCAATGAGGTCCCCCTCATCCTTCTAAACTCCAGCGAGTAGAGGCCAGTGCTGTCAAACGTCTACAGGGAGTCATCATATGTCTACAGGTACTGACTACCTGTTCCTCACAACTCGCTTCAGATGAGAATAAAAATGGCCTCAGCTGTTCCTTCTGACTTAAATAATTCATAGATTTATTCATAGATTCAGAGTTATGCATCTCTCCCATGCTGACCAAACTGCCTATCTAAGCTAATCCCACTCGCCAACTGTGCATCTTGACGTTTCCTGTCCATGTACCCGGCCAAATGTTTTTTCAGGTTCGTAAATGTATCCACCTCGCTAGAGTTTAGAAAAATGAGGGGGTTATCTTACTTCGAGCCAGCACCGCCATTCAAAGTGATCATGGCTGATCATTCTCAATCAGTACCCCGTTCCTGCCTTCTCCCCATACCCCCTGACTCCGCTATCCTTAAGAACTCTATCTAGCTCTCTCTTGAATGCATTCAGAGAATTGGCCTCCACTGCCTTCTGAGGCAGAGAATTCCACAGATTCACAACTCTCTGACTGAAAAAGTTTTTCCTCATCTCCTGCAATCCTGATTACCTGCATGAGGATTTTTAAATGTTAAGCTAAATCAGTAAACAGTTACATCGTAGCTGTTTGGTCTCATAGATTCCCCTCAATTGACACCCGGTTGTACAGGGCCTCCACTGATCAACTGGTGGTCTGGCACATCCGGACACAATTATGAAAGCGCACTTGAAATTCCCCCCCGATGTCGTCGTCCCCCCCCAAAACATGCAGCGCTGAGAGGGGGTGAGGGGCCGATCTCGACCTCAGCGGGACTTCAGCGGACCCAAAGTGACAACAGCAGTTCACTTGAACGAGAAATGTCTTGTTGTTTTTCTCCAGGCAGTTCCAAGGGCACACAGATGGTGCAAGTTGCATAGACATCTCTCACGATGGCACCAAACTATGGACAGGGGGCTTGGACAACACTGTGAGATCCTGGGATCTGCGAGAAGGAAGGCAACTCCAGCAGCATGACTTCACCTCGCAGGTGGGTGGTTGCCGGGGCAGAAACGGCACCAAACTGCCCTGGTCTTTGGCCACTCCTGGCGTGCTCTGGCCATTCCAATACTTGAATTTTACACCTCATGGTGGGTTTGGCTTCACTCGATCTGAATGGTCTCTTGACTTGTATTCCTACTGAAACTGTATTAACCTGCTCAGTGTCACCTCCGATTATACTTGTGTCAGAGTTAGGGGATTGCCAACTTTCCCTCTCCCAAATAAGGGACAAAAGATGATGTCACCACCCTGCCCCCATGTGACCTCACCCAGCCAGCGGCCACGTGCTCCCACTCCACCAATGGCAGCCGCCCGGGCCGGGAGGCGGCTTGCTACGCAACCTCCGTTAGGCTGGGCCTCCGGGCCTACAGTGTCCGGGCCTACAGTGTCCGGGCCTACAGTGTCCGGGCCTACAGTGTCCGGGCCTACAGCGTCCGGGCCTACAGCGTCCGGGCCTACAGTGTCCGGACCTACAGCGGGCCCCGGGCTTACAGCGGGCCCCGCACCTACCTGAATGGCGGTGTAGACTTGATGGGCCGAATGGCCTAATTCCACTCCTATCCCTCATGACCTTATGTACAAAGCAAGTTATTTTTAAATCAGAGGGCAGTGGTGCCTGGACGGTGCTGCTGGGGGTGGTGGTTGAAGCAGATACATTAGAAGACATTTGGATCGTTGTCTGAATGTGCAGAGAACGCAGGAAGATAGATTATGTGCAGGTAGATGAGTAAGTGATGGTCTTGGCATCATGTTTGGGGCAGACACTGCGGGCTGAAGAACCTGTTCTTATAATGAAAGTAGACACAAAATGCTGGAGTAACTCAGTGGGTCTCCCGAGAAGCTGCCTGACCCACTGAGTTACTCCAGCATTTTGTGTCCACCTTTGATTTAAACCAGCAATCGGCAGTTTTTCTTCCTACACTGTTCTTATAATGTTCTATGTTAAGATGCTGAAACTGGTTCTTCCTTTAGTTCTTCCTTCTCTTTTTCTGCATCTTAAACCCAGTCTATCCTCGACTGTTTTAATTCCAATGGAGGCCAGTGTTTCACCTAACACTCATTTCCTTCTCTAAGGATGCGACCTTATCTACCGAGTACATAAATACAATTCATCCTTCAATTTCATCACTTTAGAAATAAATCCCAGTGATTTACTTGCTGTTGTTGATGGTATTATTAGTCTGTCTCTGTCTCTGTCTCTGTGTCTGTCTCTGTCTCTGTCTCTGTCTCTGTCTCTGTGTCTGTCTCTGTCTCTGTGTCTGTCTCTGTGTCTGTCTCTGTCTCTGTCTCTGTCTCTGTCTCTGTGTCTGTCTCTGTCTCTGTCTCTGTGTCTGTCTCTGTCTCTGTCTGTCTCTGTGTCT
The DNA here is from genome assembly GCF_053455715.1 of Rhinoraja longicauda. Classification (NCBI taxonomy): domain Eukaryota; kingdom Metazoa; phylum Chordata; class Chondrichthyes; order Rajiformes; family Arhynchobatidae; genus Rhinoraja; species Rhinoraja longicauda. The sequence goes on from NC_135985.1 coordinate 16,857,257, forward strand.
GTCTCTGTGTTTGTCTCTGTCTCTGCCTCTCTCTCTGCCTCTCTCTCTGCCTCTCTCTCTGCCTCTCTCTCTGCCTCTCTCTCTGCCTCTCCCTCTGCCTCTCTCTCTGCCTCTCTCTCTGCCTCTCTCTCTGCCTCTCTCTCTGCCTCTCTCTCTGCCTCTCTCTCTGCCTCTCTCTCTGCCTCTCTCTCTGCCTCTCTCTCTGCCTCTCTCTCTGCCTCTCTCTCTGCCTCTCTCTCTGCCTCTCTCTCTGCCTCTCTCTCTGCCTCTCTCTCTGCCTCTCTCTCTGCCTCTCCCTCTGCCTCTCCCTCTGCCTCTCCCTCTGCCTCTCTCTCTGCCTCTCTCTCTGCCTCTCTCTCTGCCTCTCTCTCTGCCTCTCTCTCTGCCTCTCTCTCTGCCTCTCTCTCTGCCTCTCTCTCTGCCTCTCTCTCTGCCTCTCTCTCTGCCTCTCTCTGCCTCTCTCTCTGCCTCTCTCTCTGCCTCTCTCTCTGCCTCTCTCTCTGCCTCTCTCTCTGCCTCTCTCTCTCTGCCTCTCTCTCTGCCTCTCTCTCTCTGCCTCTCTCTCTGCCTCTCTCTCTGCCTCTCTCTCTGCCTCTCTCTCTGCCTCTCTCTCTGCCTCTCTCTCTGCCTCTCTCTCTCTGCCTCTCTCTCTGCCTCTCTCTCTGCCTCTCTCTCTGCCTCTCTCTCTGCCTCTCTCTCTGCCTCTCCTCTGCCTCTCTCTCTGCCTCTCTCTCTCTGCGCCTCTCTCTCTGCCTCTCCCTCTGCCTCTCCCTCTGCCTCTCTCTCTGCCTCTCTCTCTGCCTCTCTCTCTGCCTCTCTCTCTGCCTCTCTCTCTGCCTCTCTCTGCCTCTCTCTCTGCCTCTCTCTCTGCCTCTCTCTCTGCCTCTCTCTCTGCCTCTCTCTCTGCCTCTCTCTCTGCCTCTCTCTCTGCCTCTCTCTCTCTGCCTCTCTCTCTCTGCCTCTCTCTCTCTGCCTCTCTCTCTGCCTCTCTCTCTGCCTCTCTCTCTGCCTCTCTCTCTGCCTCTCTCTCTGCCTCTCTCTCTGCCTCTCTCTCTGCCTCTCTCTCTCTGCCTCTCTCTCTGCCTCTCTCTCTGCCTCTCTCTCTGCCTCTCTCTCTGCCTCTCTCTCTGCCTCTCTCTCTGCCTCTCTCTCTCTGCCTCTCTCTCTGCCTCTCCCACTGACTTGGTTATTCCACCACTGACTTACTGCTTCCTCTCTGGTGCAGATCTTCTCGCTGGGCTATTGCCCCACTGGGGAGTGGTTAGCGGTGGGAATGGAGAGCAGCAACGTTGAAGTCTTGCATCACACTAAACCAGACAAGTATCAGCTACACTTGCACGAGAGCTGTGTCCTGTCGCTCAAGTTTGCCTACTGTGGTAAGTAGCTACATTCCTCCTTCTATGGCAATGAAAAGTTACATCAGTTGAATATTTGCATGGACCTGTTTTACATTTACTATTTAAATTGTAGCATTATGTAATGAAGGACATTCAGACATGGCGGAAGAGGCCTGCTGACGAGCGGCTGCAGATGCCGGAATCTGTAACAATAGAAATGAGAGCAGTCTGAGGAACCCAGTGGGTCAGGCGGCATCCATGGAGGGAAATGGACAGTCGATGTTTTGCATTGAGACCCTTCATCGAGCCTGGCCGCTGAGTTCCTCCAGCCGTTCTCCTTTCTTTTTGCCACACAAAAGCCTGGGCCTGTGACCAAAGGTAATAGAGGAACAAGATAGACCACTCGACCCTAAAAAACGTATGTCATGGTGCCATTTCAGTAGGCAGAAACTTGCAGAAACATTTAAAAAGAAAAATAACAAAAATCTGTGAATTGATAGATGAGATATATTCTGCATTTTAATGGTATCACCACATACTGTTGCCCCCAAAACACTGATTACACTGCGAGAGGCAGAGTGAACGGCGGGTTTTGCTTACTAAAATGGCGGACGTTACGCTCCTTTGCGTACTGCGCTTCAGTACAGGCGATTGTCGACGGGCCGGTTCGTCTTGCTCCTCTAGTATCTTTGCCCGTGAGTGAGCTTGCACCTCCTGAGGGAACAGTCTTCGGCCTGTGGAACGGCCTCTGTTGTTGGTCTGTCATATACCAGATGAAGGAAGTACAACTGTGAACATTGGTTGTGCTGATGACAAGCTGGCTCATTTGCTTATTGTTTTGTTTTAGGCAAGTGGTTTGTCAGCACTGGTAAGGACAACCTGCTGAATGCGTGGAGGACGCCCTATGGTGCCAGTATATTCCAGGTAAGAAGCTTCACTTGGCAAAGCTTTCCAGTTTAGTTTAGCTACACAGTGTGGATACGGGCCCTTCGGCCTTCCAAATCCGTGCTGACCAGCGATCCCCGTACACTAGTGCAATACTACACAGGCGAGGGACAATTTACAATCTTTATCATATCATATATCATATACATACAGCCGGAAACAGGCCTTTTCGGCCCTCCAAGTCCGTGCCGCCCAGCGATCCCCGTACATTAACACTATCCTACACCCACTAGGGACAATTTTTTTTATATTTACCCAGCCAATTAACCTACATACTGAAGCCAATTAACCTACAAGCCTGTACGTCTTTGGAATGTGGGAGGAAACTGCAGCACCCGGAGAAAACCCACGTGGTCACGCAGAGAACATACAAACTCCGTACAGACACCACCCGTAGTCAAGATTGAACCCGGGTCTCTGGCGCTGTAAGGCAGCAACTCTACCGCTGCCATTGAGCAGCCCCTCATGATCATGAATCTTCTCCACCAAATAAAGCTTGTCACCATTTTGAGTTTGAATATTTACTTTAATCGGTCTCGATAGCCTAAAGTCCCCAAGTTATCTCCACACACCCCATTGCAGCCACCCTGTGTCTGTGGAGGGAGCTTACCTCAAATCGAGGACCTGGGCTTCCAAAGCAACTCTGCTTCCAATCAGAAGCCCTGTTCCTCCATTTGAGATGAACCCATTCCACATATCAAGTAAATGTGTCCAATTGACCCCCGACTTTGTCCCTCGTGTGTGAGATCGTGCTAGTGTACGGGGTAATCGCTAGGCAGCACAGGGCCTGTGGCTGACTGTATCTCTGGTCTTAAAGTCTACACCTCACACAATTTATAACCTTCCATCAGTGTTAACCTCAATCTTATCTAAAACAATGCATTTCATAGAATGTAGATCAAAACAGCACAGGAGTAGGCCCTTTGGCCCACAATGTTTGTACCCAACATATTGCCAATTTAGAATAACCCATTTGCCTACATGTGGTCCGTATCTCTCCATTTCCTGCCTGTTCAAGCACCTGTCCAAATGCCTCCTAATATTGTTGCTACCATGTTTATTTTTCTCTCTTTCTGCCTTCTCCAGTCAAAGGAATCGTCATCCGTGTTAAGCTGCGATATCTCGACTGATGACAAGTATATCATCACTGGGTCTGGTGACAAGAAAGCCACAGTCTACGAGGTAATCTACTGAGGAGAGAGGAACCACAGTGGCACTTTAGACTGCAGCATTCAGGAATGGCTCGAAGTCCAGCTTTTATACCGAGAGGGAATCCATTGTACGTTACAGTCGACCGAATGAGAACTGGTTTACGAAAGACTGTCTGGGATATTCGAGGCTTGCTTTAAGTCTTGAGAGTCGATGGCTCTCCTTGCAGCTGTGCGGAAGGCTTGAGGTTGTGCCCTGTTTGAGATTTATCGAAGGCCTGACACCGACCGGGCCTCCTTCCTCTGAACCTTTCCACGGTGAATCTGGAGGACAAGTGGCCTGGAATGTGCGTGTGGATGTCATGTACTCCCAGCGTGAAGCGGTGCCTGGCCCGTGAGCCCATTACAACTGTGCTGTAAATATTGGGTGAAGCTGGGGTTCTGCCCAGTTCTTTCGGGATGTTTCTGCATCGTGCCCCCCCCGAGACCACGGCGCCAGTTTTTCGGGGTGCCACCCAAGGGAGGTGGAACAGTCTCTGAGGAGGATAAAAACGAGGTTCTGACATGAGAAGAGAATTTGCCGGTTTGGGAGAGGATGGGGTAAGTGTCGAGGAAGAGGGCCAGTGATGGCCTCGACAGGATTACACCTTCCTACCGATGGACATGGCATCTCCAACCTTGCCTCAAGGCTGCCATTCCCGTGCGGGGACTGTGACGCGATGCTGGAGACATAGCTCAGGGAGTCTGCGGAACAGATTTGAGTGTTTTCTTTTCATTTTACCTCCGTGTGCACATCGAACCAGAAGGGAGAGCGAAGTTTGTTGCAGCTGCTGATGGGGAATTTGGACTTTTCCGAAGAGATTTATTTTTTAAGAATTCCCCGCTCCCTCTGTCCACGAGTTTCTCGGCTTCAAGTGATTGAATTGGTCTCAGTTCAGCTGTAGTCTGACCTGTTTTATGTGTATATATATGTTCAAATCCAAGAGAGCTAGTGGTGCAGCGTTCCTGCTAAGAAAAGTCTTGATTTATTTTTACTTTTTAACATTTCAGCTGTAAGAGTAAAGTACATAACAATAGTGTCTTACAAAATATCGCGGTCTTGTTTTCCCTTCTCTACATTTGGCTGCTGGCTGCGTTAATTGAACCCAGTCTATTGTTTCAAGAGGCAGTGAGGATTGGGCCTGGGGGTGCGGTTATTAATGTACCCCCTCCTCAGAAGTTTGACCTGTTAGCCCCTCCACCTGCCCATTCACTTCACCTGAGCCTCCAATCTCCCAGTTCCCCTTCCCTTAGCAGTCGAAATTTTTAAACTCTTTATAATATTGGATTGGGAAGGATTAAACCCTGAGGGATCTTGACAGGGTGGGATATTCCCAATTTGGGGAAGAACTACCGCACAAGGGGTCTCTACACAACCAAGGAGTTACCTATTATAGAGATGAAGCAAACCTTTTATTTTTTTTGCAACTCTCATCCTCGAGACGGTAGGAGAGTCTTTGCAGAGGAGGCAGAATGATCGTCGATGAGCGGGATCAACTGCATCCAGGCCGGTGGGAGTGTGGAGCCGAGCTTGCTTCAGGCCAGCCAGGATCGCATTGAAAGGGAGAGCAGGCTCGGAGGGCCGAGTGGCCTCCTCCTGCTGGCAGATTGAACGCTCTCCCCGTTCACTGAGGAGAGCGAGCCTTTCCCTGCGCAGTGTTTGAGACTGCTTGACATTGTGCCTCTTATAATCCTAATGGGGGAACAGCATAGGCCATTCAGCCCGAGAGCCTTTCTGCTGTCCCAGAGGCTGGTGGCTGAAGTATGGGGTGTGCAGCACACACTTGGTACTTCACTCGGGTTTGGTGTTGAACCCTACGTGATCTGCACAGTGCTCGCTCGCCCTGAAGCACAGAGGACACTTTTAAAGATGGGCTCCTGGCTCTGGCCTTGTGGTGGACTCTCTCCCTGCATGTGGCTGTGCTGCAAAAACCATGCTGAGCGGGGCTTGGAAGGGAGGTGATTGTTTGAGGCAAAGTTACATGTCTTGAGGTTTTGTTTCTCCCCACCCTCTCTTGTTCAGCCCATCGCCTACTGGCAGCCATTTCAGACATGGTCCACTTGTATTTTGCTTCGGCAAAATCGAGGTCACTTCCCTGCACCCAGTCCGGACAGACCACCCCTGTGATGGCTCGAACATTCTCCATACATCAACAACTTGACTTCCCAGTGACATTCGAGCCACCAATCACCTCCCCTGAGGGAATTTAAAAAAAAGGCAGGATTTGTTTTTGGGTTTAATTTTTTTAAATTACTTGTGTCTGGATTATCTCTTTATGAAAAATAAATTCTCAAGGAGGCAGGAATGTACATGGCTCACACTCTTGACACCAAACTTGTTCAGAAACCACTCGTTAGGTCATGGGGTTTCTGTCCTTGAGATCTCTGACACCAGATTTGTAGCAACTTAACTTTGTGATCGCAGAAGAAGATGTACAGTTGTTAATAATTCAATAAAAGTTTTTTTTTAAACGCTGCATTAGAGTGTCACAGTGTGCACCCCAGCACTTTGTGTTCTCCTCCTGTAGTTTGGTTTTTGCTCCAAATTCTGGTCTTTGCTCCAAATTCCAGCATCTGCTGTTTCTTCAATCGTCCTGTTGTTGATATAGAGGGGCGGCACGGTGGCGCAGCGGTAGAGTTGCTGCCTTACAGCGCCAGAGACCCGGGTTTGATCCTGACTATGGGCGCTGAATGCACGCAGCTTGTACGTTCTCCCGGTGGGCTGTGTGGGTTTTCCCCAGGATCTCCAGTTTCCTCCCACACTCCAAATACGTACAGGTTTGTAGGTTAATTGGCTTGGTAAAATTGCAAATTGTCCGTAACGTGTGTAGGATGGTGTTAATGTGCGGGGGATTGCTGGTCGGCGCGGACTCGGTGGGCTGAAGGGCCTGTTTCCGCGCTGGATCTCTCAACTAAACTAAATAAAGATGCTGGGACATGGTAGGATCAGAGTCGATGCTGGTTGATCATGAAGTGTTTCAAGCTGGATGTGTCAGCTGTGATTCTCCCGTTTGCTCTGGTGTCACTTGAAACCTCTCCAACGTGTTAATCTTGCACAACAATTCTGGACATCTTGCACATTGTGCTGGTAACAGCCAACACTTGAAATGGAGTGTCAGATTCTTTTCTACATTGATGGATGAAAACAAAACTTGAGCACTGCATTTCAAACAATAAATGGAATGAGTTTATGTGGTGGCTTTCCGACTCCTGACATTGATGTGCTTCTGAAGCGTTGTGATGCAGGAAACAGCAGCCAATTTGCAATGAGCAAGATCCCACAGCCAGCCATGTGTTGTGGGCCATTTAGACCTGCATTGGTGCTGTTTAAAAGGTAAAAGCCATAGCACATGACATGAGCTTTATCAGCTCAGCGGAATGGGAATCACACCGGGTCTGTAAGGGACACACATTCCCTGAATTATTTGCAGAATGGTCCCGACCCAAAACGTCGCCTGTCCATTTGCCCCACAGGTGCTGCCTGACCTGCTGAGTTCTTCCACCACTTTCTGTTTTGCCCCTGATTTTCATCGCTCTGCTGTGAACAGTCAGGGCTTCAGACGGTCAGTTTCTTGGGACATGAATTCTCTCCCTCCCTGTCTTTTTTAACACCACCCTCACCCATTCTCCACGCAGGTGGTCACTGCTGAAAGATCACCTTGCATAGCTCATCAACTTTGTACCTGCAGAATCCTGTTGTGCTGTGAAGTAAAAGGTGGCTGAGTGATTTAAAAAAAAATATCAGGTAAAGGAACTTTTAATGGGAATGAATGTTGTGACATTTACTCTGGATTTCAGGAAGGCATGTTAGTGTTGATGCTGGGAAATACATGTGCATTTGACTCCCAGTGTACCTGCTGAGATATGTACAGTAAATATATTGAGTGGCACGGTGGTAGAGTTGCTGCCTTGCAGCGCCAGAGGCCTGTGTTTGATCCTGACTACGGGTGATCACACTATGGACTTTCTGCATTCTCCCTGTGACTGGGTTTCCCCCCCCCCCCGGGTGCTCCGGTTTCCTCCCAGACTCCAACGATGTACAAGCTTGTAGGTTAATTGGCTTTGGTAAAGATTGTACATTGAGGCTGGCGTGTAGGATAGTGCTAGTGTACGGGGATCGTTGGTCAGCATGCACTCGGCGGGCCGAAGGGCCTGTTTCTGCATTGTTGTGTCTCTCAACTACACAGCCAAAGCAGGACTCTTAAAAGAACCCCATTAATGACGGTGCCTGTGGAACTTCCAGAGTGGTGTAAAACCCCATCTGCTTCACTGACTGGAAAACCTCAGCTATCCTTACCCAGTCAGACCTGTTTGCGTGAATCACAAAGCCCTTGGCTTCAGTGGGCTGTTGGAGGCAGGCGAAAGGTTAGAGCTACAACTACCACATCCAGCGTGTGATTTAAAAAAAAATGTCGTGTTCTGTAAAGAAAATGCAGAACGTATCAGCCGACCCTCAGTTTTGCAGCCAATTCTTGATGGTGAACCTCACTGCATCTCCCCTGATTAGAAGGGCCATGTTTCTAGGGCACATTGCTGAGTTTAATCAAGAGAAACTCAGCTGAGATTGCAGGCAATCTTAATCAGTCACTGGGACCACTCGCTGTCAGAATGAACGAGTTGCCCAACACACAACTCTGGACACTGTCTTAAACACACTCCTCTGGACACTGTCTTAAACACACTCCTCTGGACACTGTCTTAAACACACTCCTCTGGACTGTCTTAAACACACTCCTCTGGACTGTCTTAAACGCACTCCTCTGGATACTGTCTTAAACACACTCCTCTGGATACTGTCTTAAACACACTCCTCTGGACACTGTCTAGATTTGTTTTTACACTATTGATTTTGATGGATTTAAACTCCCTACCTTTCTGTCCCTTCTGTAAAAAGGCCTTGTAGGCACTAAGTGGCAGTTTCCACAGCATTTGTGGAATGTAAGGGCATGTAATGAGCTTGAAGCAGCAGGGATCTGGCAGCGCATCTGAGGCATTTCCCCAGCAAAGACATATGTAATGTCCTACAGGCTTTTGCTCGCGATAAATTGAATGTGACAAAGCCCGCTTCTGCCGCGGATTCGGAGGAGCCCCGAGCCCGGTGTTCAGGAAATTATTCAGACTCAAATATTTTTTAAATAGTCCCCTGCAAATGTGTGCAAGTGGCCTACCTCTAACGCCACTGAAAATCCCACAGGCGGAAATCTCAGCGTGTTCCAAGAACGGGCCTGTCTGTGTTTTGAGTTGTGGGTTAACTTGAGAGTGTGCATTCTGAATCAGAGAGTAAGCAGCTGTCAGAAAACGTCTTATCACTACTTGCACTAAGTCGGTCGGACGCGCCAGAGCCACTGAAATCCTCCCAAGTCTGAACATTGTTGAAACAGAACAGTGCAGCACGGCAACACAGGCCCTTCAGCCCAAAATGGAGGGAACACCATCACCTGTCCACACACAGCAAGCACCCATCAACAGCAAAGAGATATGACCCCAACAAGCAGGATTTATACTGTTGAGTATAAGTTGTGTTTATAATGTTGATAACAATTGGCAGGGGATCTGGGACACTTTATTTCTATTGATTAAAAACCCATCTATACAAGGGGCTCCCTTAGTTAAGGAATGCCTCGACCATGGAAATCTGATACAATGCAAATTCTCTGAAGCATTTTTGAAACATTTCTCAAGTTAGTGGTAAGAATACATTAATGACTGGTATACAGGGTATATTCTCATGCTATACATTAATGACTGGATACAAGGTATATTCTAATAGTTTAATTACGGGCTGTGTTGGGGTGAATATTTGATAAAATTGAAGAATTGGAATGAGTGTGTGTACAGCAAAACTCTATGGATGACTGTAGAAAACAGACCTTTCAGACCTTGCAGGGAAATCAGTGTATGGATCGTTCTCAGTAAGAATTCTGAAGCAGGGTCCCGCCCCAACACGTCACCGACCCATGTTACACCAGAGATGCTGCCTGACCCGCTGAGTAAAGCCAGCTCTCCGTGCCCACTCGGCAACGGAACCTTTGCAAAACCTGTGGGTTGCCCGTACTGAGGTGCTTTGGAAACGAGCGTAGACAAGGAGAATGGTGTCTGTTCAGAGGCGTGGAGATGGTGGCTCTTGCTGGAAGCGGGTCCTGAAGGGTGTTGGAGGGAGGGGGGAAATAAAACTCCAGTGATTCCAAGCCTCTGGCAGGTGGCAGTGAAGGAGAAGCTGCAGCAGTAAAGTGTGGTGGCGTGAGGCCGCCATTGCATCTTGATCCCATTACTAGCTGCAAATTAGAACCAGGCCTTTTGGGCTGAAGTTAGAAAACACATCCCTGTACACGGAGTGCTGAAAGGTTGAACCTCTGCAAATGGAGGCTGAGTTTAAAACTCTGGGTGAGAGATTCCATTAACGGCATTTGTTGGGGGAGTACGAGCAAAGGGCAGGGTTGTGGGGTTAAGTCTCAGAGCAGTGGACATGGCTCAAGTGGTTAACTAGCCTCCTGCTCCCATATTCTCATATGACAGAGAAAGAGGCCATTCAGCCCATCGTCTTTGCCAGCTCTCTGTACATTCGCATGAGTACTATTCCCCGCTTGATTCCCTGTAACCCTGCACGATTAGTAAGTTTGCAAATAACATGAAAAAAAAATTGTTATCATAGACAATGAAGAGGTTCACCAAGATTACACACAATGCTGGAGTAACTCAACAGGTCTCTGGAGATGTGGCCTGACGTGCTGAGTTACTCCAGCAGTTTGTGCCTATCTTCGGTGTAAACAGCTTCTGCAGTTCCTTCCTACACGTACCAAGAGTGAGCGTTGGGTAAGAGGGCAGAGGAATGGCAAATGGAGTTTAATTTGGATAAATACAAGGTGTTGGATTTTGCAAAGTCAAACCAGGGTAGGAACAGTGTACGACAGTATTGCATTCCTGCAGCACTCCACATTTTTCACTTAACTCTCTGGAACGGGGCGAGATCTTGTGATTATCTGGCTCACAGACAAGAGTGCTAATCAACAAGCCATCGTCAACACCATGATGGAAATGTCTCGAAGATCTATGGAAGGATTAACGGGAAACATACTTGACTGATCTGTCATGCTGCTGAGTAAATCCTGGCATAATCCGGTCTACGTTCTTGCCAAGTGTTGAAGGCCGTTGTAACTATCTCTGTCCCAAGGACTTGGGTGGGTCCTTTCTCTGGTTTCCCCTCAACTGTACTGACAATGGTCTGGAGAGATCATCGAGCATAGAACAGTACAGTATGTGCAGAAAAGAACTGCAGATGCTGGTTTAAATCGAAGGCAGACACAAAATGCTGGAGTAACTCAGCGGGACAGGCAGCATCTCCGGAGAGAAGGAATGGGTGACGTTTCGGGTCGAGACGTTTCAGGTCTGAAGAAGGGTCTCGACCCGAAACGTCACCCATTCCTTCTTTCCAGAGGTGCTGCCTGTCCTGCTGAGTTACTCCAGCATTTTGTGTCTACTATAGAACAGTGCGGCACAGGAATGGGCCCATTGGCCCACCATGTTTGTGCCAAACATGATGCCAAGGTCAACTGATCTCATCTGCCTGTACATGATCCATATCCCTCTTTTCCCTGCACTTCCATGTACAAGTCATGAACCTGTCCAAATGTCTTTCAAATGTTGACTTGTTCAGAAGGCTGTGGAGACCAAGCCAATGGCTATTTATAAGGCAGTGATAGATAGATAGATTCTTGATTACTACGGGTGTCGGGGGTTATGGGGAGAAAGCAGGAGAATGGGGTTGGGAGGAAGAGATAGACCAGCCATGATTGAATGGTGGAGTAGACTTGATGGGCCAAATGGCCTAATTCTGCTCCTATTGCTTATGAACTTATGCTGTAATTGTACCCACCTCTACAACTTCCTCTGGCAGCTGGTCTACCTTTTGTGTATAAAAAGTTGCCCCTCGGGTACCTATTAAATCTTTCCCCCTCACCTTAAAGCCATGCCCTCCAGGTTTTGACTGCCCGGCCCTTGGAAAAAGACCGACCATTCACCTTCATGACACCCCTCCAGGATTTTGTAAACTTCTATATGGTCTCCCCTCAGCCTCCTACACTCCAGGGGGAACAATTTGCAGCCTATCCAACCTCCCCTTATAATTCAAGCCCACCAGACCTGGCAACATCCTCCTGAATCTTTTCTGCACAAGTTCCAACTTAATGACGTCCATCTACAGTACCGTAACCAGAACGGCACACAATATTCCAGGTGCGGTCTCACCAATGTCCTGTGCAGCTGTAACATGACGTCCCATCTCTTGTACTCAGTCTGAAGAAGGGTCTCGACCCGAAACATCACCCATTCCTTCTCTCCCGAGATGCTGCCTGACCTGCTGAGTTACTCCAGCATTTTGTGAATAAATACCTTTGATTTGTACCAGCATCTGCAGTTATTTTCTTATACTCAGAGCCTCGTTCGATGAAGCCCTGCATAACGCAAGCCTTCTTCACCACTTCGTCTACATGTGGCACCACTTTCTGAGAATTATATACTTTTTCCTCTCGGTCTCTCTTTTCTCCAGATCTCCACAGGGCCCTGGCATTTACTCTGCATGTCCCGCCCTGGTTTAACTTTCCCAAAATGTAACATTTTGCATTTGTCTGATCTCCTCTGGTTTAATTGCCTCTCTTCATTTTTCCTTCGCTTGGAATGCACAGTGCTTTTTGCGTGTTAAATTTCATTGAGGAGTTACACAGTGTAGCTATGAATCTTTTACTTCCATTTAGACCGGCTGATGAGCCTTGCTTAATGTCCAACCCACACTGCTTTACACCTGCACTGTAAATCCCAAAATACCCTGTTGACCACATGGTGCTTATTGAGCTGAACTCTCCTGAGGAACCAAATGCCTTCCAGCTTTCGACACACCTACCAGGGAAAACAGACATTGACCTTCTGCTGTGTCTACACCGGCCAGAATTTAATGCACATCTTTCATCTCAACTCTCAGCTTTATTCATAAAGTCATACAGCATGGAAACAGGCCCTTCAGCCCAACTTGTCCACGCCAACCAACTAGCCCCATCTTGGCTAGTCCCATTTGGTCCATGTCCCTCTAAGACCTTCCAATCCGTGTACCTGTCCAAGTGTCTTTTAAATGTTGTTATTGGAGCTACCTCAACCACCTCTGGCAGCTCATTCCATCTACCCACCACACTTGAGTGGAAAAAGCTGCCCCTTTAAATTAAATCCTATTAAATTGTTTTCTTCTCACATTAAACCGATGTCCTCTGGTTCTTGGTTGCCGTACCCTGGGTACAAGACTGCATTCATCCCAACAATTCCCTCTATAAGATCACCTCTTAGCCTCCTGCCCTCCTAGCCTGGAGTCTTAACTTGTCCAATCTCTCCCCCTCAAGCCCTGACAACAGCCCCTCAAGCCCCGACAACATCCTTGTTGATCTTCTCTGCACTCTTTCCAGCTTAATGACACCCAGCCTCCCCAACATCTTATACAACTGTAACAGGACCTCCCAACTTCTGTACTCAATATTCTGACTGATGAAGGCCAATGTACCAAAAGGCCTTATTTACTACCCTATCTACCTGTAACACCACTTTCAGGCCAATGTGCACCTGTACTACTAGATCCCTCTCCTCCTGCTTGTTTTATTGCGTTATTGGACTGTGGGTGACTGAATTTCGTCCAAAAAAATTGTTTTTTTGGATGACAAATAAAGATATCTTGAATCTATAACACTGCCCAGGGCCCCACCATTCAATGTGAAGGTCCTGCCCTGTTTGACTTCTCAGAGTGCAACAGCTCGCACTTATCCGAATTAAACTCCATGAACCATCCCGCAGCCCACTTGCCCAGCTGGTCAAGACCCTGTTGTAATTTTGATAACCCTTCCCTCCAGATAAAACAGATCAGTCCCATTGGCAAATGTTTGGCACAAATCCCTCCAAACCATTCCTATCCATGAACCTGTCCAAATGTTTTTTAAACGTTGCAAATAGTCCCTGCCTCAACTACTTCCAACGTAGTTGGTTCCATCCACCCACCACCCTTTGTGTGAAAAAGTTACACCTCGGGTCCCTAATAAATCTTTCCCCCCTTCTCACCTTAAACCTATGTCCTCTGGTTCTCGATTCCCCCTACTCCGGGCAAGAGACTGTGCGTGTCTCCCCGATCTATTCCTCTCATGATTTTGTACACAAGGTGAAGGTGCTCCAACACAATATGTAAAACTGTTTTTGTTGTTTGAACATTGTACTTGTACTCATTTCTCCCACTTCCTCTGGCAGCTCGTTCCCTATTTCCCACAACCCTGTGTGTGTAAAACATGCCTCTCAGATGCCCTTTGAACCTTGTCCCTCTCACCTTGAATCAATGCCCTCGAGTGTTGGACCTCTCTACCCTGTGACCATCCGCTCTGTGTGTGTGTCCTCTCAGATGCCCTTTGAACCTTGTCCCTCTCACCTTGAATCAATGCCCTCGAGTGTTGGACCTCTCTACCCTGTGACCATCCGCTCTGTGTGTGCGGAATGAAGGAATAAACTTCCCTTCGTTGCTAATCGGTGAGATTTATTTACAACCTCCTCGAGGACAAAAGCAAAAGGCGCCAGGAGTTCCCTCATTGCTCTCAGGACCTTGAGATGCTGAAACAAAACCAGTCAAGTGATTGTGAGACGTTGCCCTGTAAACAACATGATAGACTAAATTACACAGAGCAAGCCCCCATAAACAGCCATAATAATCAGGTCACTATGGAATGGGCAACATTTTGGGTTGAGATCCCTTTGTCAGATCCAGCCTGAAGAAGGGTCTCGACCCACAACGTCACCTATTCCTTCTCTCTAGAGACGCTGCCGGTCCCGCGGTTACTCCAGCATTTTGTCTCTCTTCATTGTAAATGGGCATCTGCAGTTCCTTCCTAAACCTGCTTTAGATGCTGATTGAAGGGTAAGTATTGGCCAGGACACCTACCCCTCACAATACTGCCATGGAATCATTCATGTCCACCAAGGAGAGGAGACAGGGTCTCATTATTAATGTCTCGTCTGCAAGACAAGCTCGTTCACGGTGCTCCATTCCCTCAGTACTGGCACCAGGAGGACCAGCCAGGTCCTGATGCAAACCACACAGTAACTGAGCTGGAGACAGAGATCCACAGCAGACTCAGTGCATCCGTTCCATCCTCAGTCTGTGCCAGCTCTCCAGTGGAGTCTCAGCTCGGTTGCACAATGGCACCAGTTTGCAGTAATCATTATCAAAATGACCAGTGGAGAATTAGCCGAAGCTCGCGATAAACCTGTCAAAGGCACAATTCTCTACATTCATATTAAAATTTTATATTTAGACTTGTAAATTCATAGAGTTGTACAGCACGGAAACAGACCCTTCTACTCAAAACATCAATGCCTATCTACGCTAATCCCGTTCTCCCGCGTTTGAACCATGTCCCTCTCTTTCCAATCCATGAAGCAATACAAATTATTTTTAAAGGCTGTGATTGCACAAACCTTTATCACCTCCTTTGGCGGCTGCTTCTGTAGGCCCATCGCCCATCTGCAAGAAAAATGTTGCTGTTCAAATGCCATTTAAAGATTTTCCCTCTTACTTTAAAACAACGTCCTCGAGTTTTGGACTCCCCTTCCCAGGGAAAAAGATCATTGTGACTATCTATATCGTCCGTACCTCGCACTATCTTAAACCTCTGAAAGGGTATCCCCTCAGCCTCCTGTGCTCCAATGGAAAAATATCTCAACCTATCCAACCTCGGCATTTTTGTTTCGTTGGAGCACCAAACCTGAAACATCACCCATCCTTTTTCTCCAGAGATGCTGCTGAGTTTCCCCAGCACTTTGTGTTTGTCTTTGATGTAAACCAGCATCTGTAGTTCTTTGTTTCTGAAGAAAAGATTGTACATGATTACAATCTAGCCGTTCACACTGTACAGATAGATGACCTGTATTTATTCTATTCACATTATTTCCTATTCACTTATGTTACCATTTCATGGAGCTTTGAACTTCCACCCCACACCATTGCTCCTGAGGTCCCTGATGTCTACTGCGTATGTCCCTGATGTCCACTGTGTATGTCCCTGATGTCTACTGCGTATGTTTGCTCAGCATCAGATGATCCACGAGGGCATTACCTCACACTTGTCTGGGTGGAATTCCATCTTCCACTGCTCCGCCCAGCTTTCCTGTTGATCCATGTCCCTCTGTATTCTTGGGCAACCATCCTCACTTTCTACAACTCTGCCAATCTTTGTGTCATCAGCAAATTGTTCACCAGGCTACAGACATCCTCATCAGAGCCACATATCAGTGACCAACAACAAAGCTTCCAGCACCAATCCCTGATTGATGAAGAGGCTGTAATACACATGTCTAGTTTCTCTGACATCCACCTTGTCCCAGCTCTGCTGGTCACCAATGCACTCATCTAATTGTTTCCATGCATATGGAAAGAGGCCATTCAGCCCATCGACTCTGTGCTGGCATACAGATCAACCCCATTCACCACTAATGCCACGTGGCGGCACGGTGGCGCAGCGGTAGAGTTGCTGCCTTACAGCAAATGCAGCGCCGGAGACTCAGGTTCGATCCTGACTACGGGCGCCGTCTGTATGGAGTTTGTACGTTCTCCCTGTGACCTGCGTGGGTTTTCTCCGAGAGCTTCGGTTTCCTCCCACGCTCCATACAGGTATGTAGGTTAATTGACTAGGTAAATGTAAAAATTGTCCTTCGTGTGTGTAGGATAGTGTTAGTGTGCGGGGATCGCTGGGTGGCGCGGACCCGGCGGGCCGAAGGGCCTATTTCCGCGCTGTATCTCAAAAAATATATATATTCCCTGTAACCTCAGAATTAAAGGGCGCTCTTTTAAAAAGGTGAGGAGGAACTTCTTTAGTCAGAGGGTGGTTAATCTGTGAAACTCATTGCCACTGAGGCAGAGAATTCCACACCTTCACCACCCTCTGACTGAAAAAGTTCTTCCTCATCTCCGTTCTAAATGGCCTACCCCTTATTCTTAAACTGTGGCCCCTTGTTCTGGACTCCCCCAACATTGGGAACATGTTATCTGCCTCTAATGTGTCCAATCCCCTAATTATCTTATATGTTTCAATAAGATCCCCCCTCATCCTTCTAAATTCCAGTGTATACAAGCCCAATCGCTCCAGCCTTTCAACATACGACAGTCCCGCCATTCCGGGAATTAACCTAGTGAACCTACGCTGCACGCCCTCCATAGCAAGAATATCCTTCCTCAAATTTGGAGACCAAAACTGCACACAGTACTCCAGGTGCGGTCTCACCAGGGCCCGGTACAACTGTAGAAGGGCCTCTTTGCTCCTATACTCAACTCCTCTTGTTACGAAGGCCAACATTCCATTGGCTTTCTTCACTGCCTGCTGTACCTGCATGCTTCCTTTCATTGACTGATGCACTAGGACACCCAGATCTCGTTGAACTCCCCCTCCTCCTAACTTGACACCATTCAGATAATAATCTGCCTTTCTATTCTTGCTTCCAAAGTGAATAACCTCACACTTATCTACATTAAACTGCATCTGCCATGTATCCGCCCACTCACACAACCTGTCCAAGTCACCCTGCAGCCTTATTGCATCTTCCTCACAATTCACACTACCCCCCAACTTAGTATCATCTGCAAATTTGCTAATGGTACTTTTAATCCCCCAACTTAGTATCATCTGCAAATTTGCTAATGGTACTTTTAATCCCTTCGTCTAAGTCATTAATGTATATCGTAAATAGCTGGGGTCCCAGCACCGAACCTTGCGGTACCCCACTGGTCACTGCCTGCCATTCCGAAAGGGACCCATTTATCCCCACTCTTTGCTTTCTGTCTGTCAACCAATTTTCTATCCATGTCAGTACCCTACCCCCAATACCATGTGCCCTAATTTTGCCCACTAATCTCCTATGTGGGACCTTGTCGAAGGCTTTCTGAAAGTCGAGGTACACCACGTCCACTGACTCTCCCTTGTCAATTTTCCTAGTTACATCCTCAAAAAATTCCAGTAGATTTGTCAAGCATGATTTCCCCTTCGTAAATCCATGCTGACTCGGAATGATCCCGTTACTGCTATCCAAATGCTCAGCAATTTCGTCTTTTATAATTGACTCCAGCATCTTCCCCACCACTGATGTCAGACTAACTGGTCTATAATTACCCGTTTTCTCTCTCCCTCCTTTCTTAAAAAGTGGGATAACATTTGCTATCCTCCAATCCACAGGAACTGATCCTGAATCTATAGAACATTAAAAAATGATCTCCAATGCTTCCACTATTTCTAGAGCAGCCACAGACCCTGGAAAAACCAGCTGTGTGGGAAGGAACTGCAGATGCTGGTTTACACTGAAGATGCTGGAGTAACCCAGTGGGACAGGACAGGCAGCATCTCTGGATAGGACCTTTGGGGTGTGAAGAAGGGGCTCGACCCTGAAAGGTCACCCATCCATCCCTTCTCTCCAGGTACGCTGCCTGTGCTGCTGTGTCACCCCAGCATTCAGTGTCTGGTCCAGGACAGCGTGAGCGCTCAGTGAGGCATGACAGGGCCCTAGTGAGACCGCACCTGGAGTACTGTGTGCAGTTGTACAGGGCCCTAGTGAGACCGCACCTGGATTACTGTGTGCAGTTGTACAGGGCCCTAGTGAGACCGCACCTGGAGTACTGTGTGCAGTTGTACAGGGCCCTAGTAAGACCGCACCTGGAGTACTGTGTGCAGTTGTACAGGGCCCTAGTGAGACCGCACCTGGAGTACTGTGTGCAGTTTTGGTCTCCAAATTTGAGGAAGGATATTCTTGCTATTGAGGGCGTGCAGCGTGGGTTTACTAGGTTAATTCCCGGAATGGCGGGACTGTCATATGTTGAAAGACTGGAGCGGCTAGGCTTGTATACACTGGAATTTAGAAGGATGAGAGGAGATCTTATCGAAACGTATAAGATTATTAAGGGGTTGGACACGTTAGAGGCAGGAAACATGTTCCCAATGTTGGGGGAGTCCAGAACAAGGGGCCACAGTTTAAGAATAAGGGGTAGGCCATTTAGAACTGAGATGAGGAAAAACTTTTTCAGTCAGAGAGTTGTGAATCTGTGGAATTCTCTGCCTCAGAAGACAGTGGAGGCCAATTCTCTGAATGCATTCAAGAGAGAGCTAGATAGAGCTCTTAAGGATAGCGGAGTCAGGGGGTATGGGGAGAAGGCAGGAACGGGGTACTGATTGAGAATGATCAGCCATGATCACATTGAATGGCAGTGCTGGCTCGAAGGGCCGAATGGCCTCCTCCTGCACCTATTGTCGATAAAAACTGGGAGCATCCCAGCATGGTGAAGCCAGGCATTCTTTGAAGGCTGCTGTAATTCGCTGCGTGCAGTTGCAATGACACTTCCCACATCCTGCCTGCAGTCTCTCACATAGCGTGGCCTCCGTCGGAAGGTGGTGAGCATAACGAATCCACCAGCGGCAGCTGAGCAAGGTTTACTGGCTGCCCTGGTTGTCTTGCAGCCGCTCTGTGACTGGCACCCACTCGCCTTGCTGCAGAGCTGGCGTGAAGGAGCAGATGGCAGGAGGAGTTTAGCGGCTTCATCATCATCTGCTGCTCTCAGTGTCTGAAGCCTCCCTGTGCAAATCACATTGGCGCGGCTCCTGTTCATCTGTTCTATTACCATGTCCCACCAGTTTTAATTACCACAATTAAGTTATAATGAATGAGAGGTTGCCTGTTTGCATTGAGCGCACTGTAACAGGAAGCATCTTTCCCGATGCCAACAACCTTGGTCCCCTGTCGCATCCGCGGCGAGGCTGGAGCGTTGCCCGAGCGCCACTTGGAAGCCCCCTCTCCCTTGTTCTGCTCCTCTCCCATTCTGCTCTCCAATCCCCCCCCCCCGGACAGCCTGGCAAGCTGGCAGACGGCTTGCTTGTCCTCCGGAGTGCATTGACTGCCTTCAAGTGCTGGCAGCTGTTCGCTCTCCACGTCGTGTTTCATTGCCACAGCCCCCCCCTTGCACGGGACTACCCCGCGCCCCGGTCCAAAAGCAGCACACCCTCCCTCTTCTGGACTCTCCATGATCTCATTAGGGAAATGTGCAAAACCTGAAAGCCCCCACCACCAGACTCAGGAACAGCTCCCTCCCCTCTGCTGTGTCAGAAGGAACTACAGATCTGAAGAAGGGTCTCCAGAGATGCTGCCTGTCCCGTTGAGTTCCTCCAGCTTTTTGTGTCTACCTTTCCCTCAGGCTTCTGAAGGGTCTTACCAAAAGCTGGGGTGCTGCCCGATTCACCTCTACCCCACAGTGGACATTGGCCTTTGTGGATGGACCTGATGCACTACATTGCTATTCTGCACTACCCCTTCCCTCCATCTATTGGACTTGAGTTTGACTGGCTTGTATCTATGAACCAATGGCCAAGTCCAACACGGGTACTGACCTCCGCACCACCCACAGGATCTGTCTCTAAAAGGACCCACGCCAGCCTGGCCGCACTCTCACTCCTGCCTTCGGGAAGAAGGTACAAGAGCCCGGAAACTGTGAGGTCCAAGTTCAGGAACAGCTTCTCCTCAACAACCATCCAGCTATTGAAGTTAAAGTTGAAGTTGAATAGGTTTATTGGCCATGTATGTACACATACAAGGAATGTGCCTTGCTCGCAAGTAACATCACGGACATACAGTAAACAATTAAGAATAAAGCATAAAACATTAAAACGTTAAGAATACAATATTATAGTTTAAACATGTGAATGAAATAAACCAGAACAAAAGGAGGCCACAGACATTTGGTTATTGAGTTGAGCTCCTACTAGCGGGGAAAAAAGCTGCTTTATGTCTGGCTGTTTTTATGTTTGACAGTCTGGAGTCGCCTTCCAGAGGGAAGTGCTTCGAAGAGTTTGTGGCCAGGGTGAGGGGGGTCAGAGATGATCTTGCCCGCTCGCTTCCTGGCCCTTGCAGTGTACAGTTCGTCAATGGGGGGGAAGGTTGCAGCCAACAACCTTCTCAGCTGATCGAACGATCCGTTGCAGTCTCCGGATGTCGTGCTGAACTCCAGACTAGGAATAGCCTTGGTTGCACTAGGGACCAGGGTTTGTTTTGTTTTTTAAAAATTGTCTTGTTTTAAAAAAAATGATTGTGCTTGTTTTCGTTTGTTCATTGTATTCTGCATTGAGTACTATGTTTGCAAATGTTTGCTGCTGCAGGTATGAATTTCATTGTCTGGTTTCGGTTCATTTGGAATAAAATACTCTTGACCTGACCATGGTATCATATCATCATATCATATCATATCATATCATATCATATCATATCATATATATACAGCCGGAAGCAGGCCTTTTCGGCCCTCCAAGTCCGTGCCGCCCAGTGATCCCCGTACATTAACACTATCCTACACCCACTAGGGACAATTTTTACATTTACCCAGCCAATTAACCTACATACCTGTACGTCTTTGGAGTATATCCGATCTGCTTGGGTATCATGCAAAGCAAAGCTATTCACCGTATCTCTGACACGTGGCAATAATAACCCTGAGTCTGAGCCTAATCTCTTAAAGGCATAGATGGTGTCAAGTCAAGTCAAGTCAATTTTATTTGTATAGCACATTTAAAAACAACCCACGTTGACCAAAGTGCTGTACATCAGTTCAGGTACTAAGAAACAAACATACAATGGTGCCCAAACATAACAGCACATACATAAACAGTTCACAGCGCCCCCTCAGAGGGCCTCAAACGCTAGGGAGTAGTGTGGGCACCGAGACGCTGTGGCCTCCCGCTGGAGTCTGGAATCAAGGGCATCCATTTTGGATTGAGATGGGGAGAACTTTCCTTCCAGAGATTGCTGTGAATCTTTGAAGTTTTCTCCTCATTGAAGGGTTTGGCAGCACAGAGACCATGCTGGTAGCCCCGCCATCTTGTGATGCCAGAAACATGGCCTCAATTTTGACCTTCTGTGGAGTTTGCATGTTCTGTCTGTGACCGCGTGGGGTTTCCCTGGTGCTCCGGTTTCCTCCTACATTGGTTGGTTGATTGGCCTCTACGATCTGCTCCAAGTGTGTAGGTGAGGGTAGGATCTGGGGGAGTGGGGAGAATAAAAAATGGGATTAAGGTCAGATTAGTGTAAACCTCTGGTCGATGGTCAGTATGGGTTTGATGGGCGGAAGGGCAGTAGATGAAGTTATAGGGGGGGCCACCGCAGAAAATGTAACCCCCCCCGCCCTCGCCTCCATTGAGGGACCCCAGCACTGTTTCCAGGTGAGACAGAGGTCCATGTGCGCCTCTGTGGGGGTTAGTTCTGAGTGTGGTTAACTCCGTGCATGCAGTTCTATTGACCTCTCGTTGCTGGACATCAACCTGGTCTTGGAAGTGCCCTCGTTGACCGAGTGTGCCGTTGTTGATGCGCAGTTTATCGTGGCTATAACACTGACCCCTCACCTTGGGCAAATGGACAAATGGCTGCATACTGCGAACACTGGTCAGGTAACTCTTTGTGAAGCTTGCTGCTCTCCCCATCACAATTCCAACTCATTTTACGTACAAAATTAGTATCTGACCATCCTCCACACATTGCATTTCCCAGTGAACTTTCCCGACTTTTATCGAGGGAAGTTGTTGTAGTCGTGGGCCGAAGAGCCTGTTCCCAAGCTGTAATGTTCCATGCCCCATAACCTTAATACATTTCACTTTCAGTTTATATTCTGCTTACGTGCAGTGACACATCTCGGGATGGTTCAAAGTGGTCGAAACCCAGGCAGATCAATCTGACCAAGTCAGAGGAGGAGACCGCAGGAGCAATGAGACACCTGATCAAAGAGATTGGTTTTAAGGATCATTGAAGACCGTTGAGAGGTGGTGAGGCAGTGAGGCTTACTTCTGAACCACCCTAGTGATGGAGTTGGTGAGGCAGGTCAGATGGGAAGGTGTGTGTGAGGCATCTGGGGTAGGTAGAAGCAGAGAGAGGGAGCACGAGATGGTACAGGTTATGTAGAATTGGAGAATTCAGTGTTCGTGCTGAAGATGGACAGAAAATGCTGAAAAAACTCAGCGAGTCACGTCTGAAGAAGGGTCTCGACCCGAAACGTCACCTGTTTCTTTTCTCCAGAGATGCTGCCTGACCCGCTGAGTTACTCCAGCTTTTTGTGCTTATCTTCAGTTTAATCCAGCATCTGCAGTTTCCTCCTACACGTCAGTGTCCCTGCTGTTGGGTTGTAGTCCACCCACGTGGAATACGAGGGAGAAAACATAGAAAACATAGAAAATAGGTGCAGGAGTAGGCCATTCGGCCCTTCGAGCCTGCACCGCCATTCAATATGATCATGGCTGATCATCCAACTCAGTATCCCTTACCTGCCTTCTCTCCATACCCCCTGATCCCTTTAACCACGAGGGCCACATCTAACTCCCTCTTAAATATAGCCAACGAACTGGCCTCAACTACCCTCTGTGGCAGAGAATTCTGTGATGTTCTTCTAGTTTGCATTTGGCATCAAGATGTACCTTCATCCTATTTTCATTGCTGGGATCTTGCAGTGGGGCCTGCCGTCCCTATAAGGTGAGTGATGGCAATTCACTGTTCATGAGTGATTTTGATGAAGGTTGTGATAGCTGCTATAAAAAAGTTATCACCTCTGTGTTTTACCCGCTCCTGTCTGCAGATGCATTGTGTTGGCGTTGGATTTTATTTGGCACGCAAGTTCTGCCAAAGAGTTGGCTTAAAGCGAATGAAAGCATAATATGTGAGGCATAATGAAAATGCCGGTTTAATTAGCTGACTCAGGGAGGAATTATTGGCCCACAAGAGTTTGCATTGTGTAATCTGTGAATGTGGAGGGCCTTTTATTCATGGACAATTGCAGGCAACAGGACATCTGACTGGGAAACTGTCCAACCATTGTGTAGATGGCAGCGGGGACTACCATAGTCAGCTAATACACACTGGCAGCACCCCATCCTCACACAGTGATGTTAATGTGGACAAGTGTTCCACCGGTTAGGGTGAGGGTACGATGAAGTAGAGTTCTAAGCGCATTAGATCATAAGAGATAGGAGTAGAATTAGGCCATTCGGCCCATCAATGCTACTCCGCCATTCAATCATGGCTGATCTATCTCTCCCTCCTAACCCCATTCTCTTGCCTTCTCCCCATAACCTCTGACACCCGTACCAATCAAGAATCTATCTATCTCTGCCTATCTCAGCACACACCTCAGTAATGATGCTCCACGTCTGGACAATGTCACCAAAAGGAACACATGGAAGTAACATAAACATAAAAAGCTGGAGTAACTCAGCGGGTCAGACAGCATCTCTGGAGGAAAGAAGTCTGAGGAAGGGTCTCAACCCAGAACATCACCTATTCCTTTCCTCCGGAGATGCTGTCTGACCCGCTGAGTTACTCCAGCTTTTTGTGTCTATCTATCGGTTTAAACCAGCATCTACAGTTCCTTCCTACACACAGAGGTTAGAAGCAGCTGCAGGCCAAAGGTAGATTCCATAGATGGTCCAAAGTGTTTCACAAAGAGGTTATGAAACAAAATTTGGGTATATAAGTTGATATCAGGAAAAGTGGCAGCATCATCATATCATATCATATCATATATATACAGCCGGAAACAGGCCTTTTCGGCCCACCAAGTCCGTGCCGCCCAGCGATCCCCGCACATTAACACTATCCTACACCCACTAGAGACAATTTTTTACATTTACCCAGCCAATTAACCTACATACCTGTACGTCTTTGGAGTGTGGGAGGAAACCGAAGATCTCGGAGAAAACCCACGCAGGTCAGGGGGAGAACGTACAAACTCCTTACATGAGGCAGCAGATTCCAAAAGGGACTTTGCCAAATGAAGGCAGCACAGTGGTGCAGCATTAGAGTTGCCACCTCACAGCGAGCGCCAAAAACCCAGCTTGGATCCTGATTGCGGGTGCTGTCTGTATGGAGTTTGTACCTTCTCCCCGTGACCCTATGGGTTTCCTCCCACATTCCAAAGATGTACAGGTTTGTGAGTTAATTGGCTTCGGTAAGAGTTATAAATTGTTCCTAGTGTATAGGATAGTGCTAGTGTGTGGGGTGATCGCCGGTCGGCACGGACTCAGTGGGCCAAAGGGCCTGTTTCAGCTCTGTATCTCTAAACAGAACTAAATCTCTAAACTAAACTAAATCAGGTGTCAGTGGTTCTTGATAACGCTGACTGTTTTCAATGCATCTTTCCACATCTTTCTTCCTGCTAAACATATTCGGCAGGCTTCTCCTTAAATGCCTCTTTGTCAGTGACCTCAACCTCTCGGTAATTGGCGTGCTATCAGCCCCATCAAGCTTCCAGTCCAGAAACAAAATGACTCATCTCACGATCAAACATTTTAACATTTTCAAAGGCTGCTTGGGTCAATGAAATAGAGTCCAAAACAAACGGAGAAGCAGGAAATAAAATAATATGCAAGTCCCTTGTTGTTGGATACAAAGGGGATGTATTGTTGAGTGAGCTGGGAGAGGTGGGGTGGGGTTGGGGCCACGTCATTGTGAATCTGCACTCCCAATGTAGGAACCAAGAACTGCAGATGCTGGTTCATACCAAAGATAGACACAAAGTGCTGGAATAACTCAGCGGGTCAGGCAGCAACTCTAGAGGAAAAGGATAGATGACGTTTCGGGTCGGGACTCTTCTTCAGATTGTCTACCTGCTCCAGCAATGATCCGACATGTGTTGACATGACATACAAACATACAAATGAGGGGCAGGAGTTGGACACAAACCTCTCAGGTTTACTCTATTATTTAATCAGATCATGGCTGATCCGGCTGTATCCTGTTACTACATTCCTGTCTGCCTGTGATAACCTTTTCGCCACTTTGGCTATCAAGAACCTGTCCACATCTGAGCCATTCTTAGTCACGTGTGTGACCAAAAAAAATGCGAAAAATGGTGGAATACATCTCTTCTAATTCTGAAAGCATTACAGGTATATGGTTTTGTACTGGATATATGACTTATACATGTCGAAGTTTATCAAGTGAAATTTTTATATGTTATGCTGGCAATGTTTGTTCAGGGTAATAGGTCAAATATGACTGGTCACGTGTGTGACCTCACGTGGCCACACACGTGACTAAGAATGGCTCTTCTACTGAAATAAATGTTCTAAACTCTGCTTCCACTCTTCTTTGAAGTGTAGACCTACTATTCGCTGAGAGAAAAACGAATCAGCTCATCTGTGTTAAATAGGTGATCCGTTCTTTTTATACCCTTTATGTGTGTGTTCATTGAATTCTTTAATTTCAGGTAACCTTGCCCCTTCTCATCCACCCATCTTCAAATCCCACTTACCACCCGCCCACCCGAAACGTCACCTACTCCCTTTCTCCAGAGATGCGGCCTGACCCACGGAGTTGCTCCAGCACTTTGTTCCGGTCCTCAGTACAAACCAGCATCGGCATTTCTTTCCTACACATCCCAATTATCCATGTCTTTCCTCATGTCAGAAGCCCATAGCTGTGCACAACACTCCAGAAGGGATCTCACTAATGACACGAGCTCCAGCCTGGGCCGTTGTTACTCGTCGAGTCTGGAAACGGACAGAGAAGGCAAAACATCACAACAACAACTTGCAGTTTGCTCGGATTGTTAGAGCTTTGATGAGACCTTGTGTGGAGCTTTGTGCATTGCATTGGACTCAGTACCCAATACAAGGATAAACCTGCCTTGGCATCAATGTAGTGTGTGTTCACTAGGCTGGGGGTAGATTGAATAAGACATTGCTGTACTCCTGAGAGTTAAGAGGAACAAGACTTGGTGTCGTTGAAGGCTGGTAGATCCTGGGGGGGGGTTGATAGTTGAGGCTACTGGAGTAATGGCTGGGATCCAGGGACACCATCACTGCGTGGGCCATCCAGCACTGGGACAGCCAGGGATCTCTTCCCTCCCGGTGGAAGGGGAAGGTGGAATTCTGCATCCAGCCACAATTTTGATCATTTGGAAGGAATTGATGTGAATGTGGAGAGAATGAAAATGGGATGGTGCGGGATTGGTGGAAAATGGGTATCTAATAGTCAGTGTGGACTAATTGGGCTGAATGGCCTGTTTCTGTACTGTGCAATTCTGTGACTCTAGAGAAAGTGGCCATTCGGCCCAGTTGGTCCATTCTAGTCTTTGCACATTATGGCAACCTCCACCTGCCCATTAGTCTTCACAGCTTCTCAAGGCATCTTTTGATTGCTTTGTAATAGTCATTGAGTCGTACAGCATGGAAACAGGCCCTTTGGCCCATCTCGTCCATGCCGCCCAAGATGCTCCATCTGCATTAGTCTCACCTGCCCATATCCATCGAAACCTTTCCTATCCGTATACCTGTCCAAATATATTTTAATTTCTCCCTCGTGAAGCCTCCACTAACTACCTCACCCACAGGCTGCTGCGTCCGTGCAGTGCTGATGGTGTGAACCTTCTGGACATTAGGGTGACCAACAGGGTGACCCTTCCGGACATTAAGTCAAAGCCTTGCCCCGCGGTGGACACAGCTGACCCCCTGTCACCCCAGATCCTCCCAGTGTCTCCGCCGATGTTTATTCCCATCATCGCCAACAAAATGAATGTCCTGGTCTTCAAGAGTGGGAACTTGCAGTGCAGGTCTCTGGCAGCGAGGGGCTTTGTGTTCTATTGACCATTAGTGACGTTCTCACAAGTGACAGAGTAAATATCTCAAAGTAAAACAAGGACAGGGTGAGCGAGTGCTGGGTTATCTGAGGAGGTACAAGAACGGGAACCAAAAACTGGACACCTTTGGCACAATGTGTAGGAAGGAACTGCAGATGCTGGCTTCCACTGAAGATAGACACATAGTGCTGGAGTAACTCAGCAGGTCAGGCAGCATCTCTGGGGAAAAGGAACAAGTAACGTTTCGGGTTGGAACCCTTCTTCAGAACTCTTCTTCTGAAGAAGGGTTCCGACCTGAAACGTCATCTGCCAGAAAAAGGCAGTGGAGGCCAATTCACTGGATGTTTTCAAAGAGAGAGTTAGATTAAAGCTCTTTGGGCTAACGGAATCAAGGGATATGGGGAGAAAGCAGCAACAGGGTACTGAATTTGGATGATCAGCCATGAATGGCTGATATTGAATGGCGGTGCTGGCTCGAAGGGCCAAATGGCCTACTCCTGCACCGATTTTCTGTGTTTCTATTCCTTTTCTCCAGAGATGCTGCCTGACTCGCTGAGTTACTTCAGCAATTTGGATCTATCTTCGGACACCTTTGGCAGCCGCCCTGAGAGAGAAACACCCCGTTCTCCAATGCAAAAGAACTCTCCCATTTACGAGAACATTTAGAAAGGAGACAGAGGATCGTCGCATTGCCATTTTTAACTGGAGCACTTGGGATAATTTGCAACTCCACCACATTACCAAGCAGAGCTGTGGATAGTTCCCTGAGCAGAGGTTCTCTTTGCCATCTGCTATGTGCTCAGCTGTGACTCACGTCAAGGCAAACAGTATTGTAGCTTCAGTAAAGAAACACTCCCATGTCTTCCCTCCAATGCAGGCTGAATTTCTACTTTGCCCGCAACCTTCCTGATTAGTGCTAATTATGGCATGTATAAAGTATTGAAATCTATGCTAATATATGTTAATATATGTTAATAATATGATCTTATATGACACAACTAATGTAATTAGAGAGAAGTTGTCATGCATTTAATGCAAGTGATTGTGTAATTTTATGGTCATTAATTCCAAATTAGCTACAAAAAATTCTGTTGTAATCCTTGTGTGTCTTGTTTAGCTCCGTGTGTGGTTTTGCTGTTTTAGACTAATTGCGCGAGAGTGAGCGAGTGAGTGTGCACGCGTGTGTAAAATATTGTTGGCATTTCATTGGGAATTTACTTCCCATTGTTGGTGAGGCCCAGTGTCCTGCTCCCTGTGTGGTAGAGGGTGCGTGCATGGGTACATGAATGCACATGCGTGTGAGAGATATGTGTGCTTGTGTGTGTGCGTGTGTGTATGCACAAGTGTACGTGTGAGAGTGTTGTATGTGCTTTGTGTATGTGTGAGGGATATTGTATGTTGTATGTTGTGAATGTGTGTGTTCTTGAGTATATCTGTGTATGAACGCATGTGTGTGTGAGATACATCTTCACTGTGTATGTATATGCATGCACATGTGTTTGCGTGTGTGTGTGCAAATATATGTGAGTAGGTATTTGCACTGTGCATGTGCGAGAGAGCTATCTGTACTTTGTGTGTGCGTATGTGTGTGCTTGTGTGCATATGTGTGTGTGCATGTGTTTGTGTGTGTGTGTGCATATATGTGTGTGCATGTGTGTTTGCATATGTGTGTGTGCGTGTGTGTATGTGCGCGTGTGTGTGTGCTTATGTGTGTGCGTGCATATGTGTGTGTGTGCGTGTGTGTGTGTGTGTGCGTGTGTATATGTGTGGTCATGTGTATATGTGTGTGCGTATGCCCATGTGTATGTTAGAGTCCACTTGAACCCAACAGTTTTGCCAAACAATTAGATTTTGTTTGTGAAAAGGAATATAAGAGGCTTACGCAATATTTACAAAATCATAACTTCCCCCCAAATCTACTTTGGAGAAAACAATGTGGGGAGACTGAAAGGTGTTGTGTTCAGACAGACCTGGGTGTCCCAGTGCATGAAGATTATTGTGCAGGTGAAGCAAACAATGAGGAAGGTAAGTGCTACATTGGTCTTTATTGCTACATTGCTACATTGGTCTTTATTGCTACATTGCTACATTGCTACATTGGTCTTTATTGCAAGAATTATATAGGCCTAGAGAGAGAGAGAGAGAGAGAGAGAGAGAGAGAGAGAGAGAGAGAGAGAGAGAGAGAGAGAGAGAGAGAGAGAGAGAGAGAGAGAGAGAGAGAGAGAGAGAGAGAGAGAGAGAGAGAGAGAGAGAGAGAGAGAGAGAGAGAGAGAGAGAGAGAGAGACCACATTTGTGTGCAGGTTTGGTGTCGCTACCTAAAAAAGGACATATTTCAGATACACAAAATGGTACATATGTAGATTTGAAGGATGGGGATTTGCCCCCAAGTGAGCAGTAAACAGACAGGGTCCAGATGAACATGATGGGATCTCATTGACAATACCACTCTCCAAGTAGCCCTGCTGTGGATTTATCCAACGTCCCTTGTCCATGCTGTGGCCTTGGTGCTGCTGGATGACAAAGCTTTCCAATTTCACTCCTGTGCAGTTCTCCTTCGACTCTTTAAGGCTAGATGCTCCGTGCAAAAGAAATAGCTTTACTATGCGTACGTATGGAGGAACAGCACCTCATAATTCCAGCCCAACTGTTGATTTCTCTCATTTCCAGTAACTCACACTTCTTTCCCCACCCCTGTCCCCCACCCTAGGTGTCCTCCTAGTTCCACTGTTCATATCCATCGACTCCCTTAAGTCCAGACTAAAAACCTACTTCTATTCCCTAGCGTTTGAGGCCCTCTGAGGGGGCGCTGTGAACTGTTTATGTATGTGTTGTTAGGTTTGTGTGCTATTGTATGTTGTTTTTTAGCACCTGCACTGATGTACAGCACTTTGGTCAGCGTGGGTTGTGTTTAAATGTGCTATACAAATAAAACTGACTTGACTTGACTTGACTTGTATCCCTGTTCCCCAGCCAACAATGGGCCATTATGGACCCCACCCTTCCCACAGTTATCTGCTGCCAGCCCAGCTTTCCTCTGGCCTTCTCTATCTTTCAGTCTGAAGAAGGGTTCTGCCCCGAAACGTCACCTACCCCTTTTCTCCAGAGATGCTGCCTGACCCGCTGAGTTACTCCAGCATTTAGTGCCTCTGTCATGGAGGAGAAGGAAAGAGTTAACTCCGGGCAGCCAGCAGAGAGTGAATGCGTAGACGATTCCCCCTGAACGTGCAGGAGGTCTCTGTTAATTTTTCATCCCAGTTGAGCTACAAGGTGCCATGGTTCTCCGAAGCTACAATGGATTAGGTAGCTGAGAGACTTGCTCCAAGTTACTGATGAGGAGTGCTTACACAACAGTTTAATCACACCACCAATGAAGCATGCAGTGCAATAATCCACCCTGTGTACACAGGCCACCGAGGTCTTGTACAATGTGTTTAGAGCTCAGCCGTGGATGGCTAACTTTACGACAGAGCCTCTCAGACAGCACGTTTAATTACCACCGTCAGTCTGATTGCAGTTTAAACCCAAGCAACCATGTCGACTTTCAGAAACACCAAATAACATCCGGGCTAAATGCGCGGAGTGATTTCTCCAGATACTAGCGAGCCTGTTATCTGCCTGACCCCGATGCCCCATCGCGGAAATGGTTGATTTAAGCAGTGGCGTTGACCAATTCGAAGGGCAAGCGTGCGCTGGGATCCAAAAGCCTGCTCAATTCCTTCACTTCCCTGCAATCCCGGACGAAGTCCTTGGAGAAATGGATGTGTTCAAAACCCCCTCACCTGTATAACTTCTGCCAAGAAATCCCCCTCCCCCCACCTGCACCCTGCTGCTCACCCATTTCTCATCCCATCCCGCCCCTCCCCCTACCTCCACCCCCCCTCCACCCATGTTCCTCCCCCTAACTTTACATTTCACTCCTCTTTCACTCCTCCTCTCTCCTCATGATTCACTCTTTTGTCTCCTTTCCATGTCTAGCTTCTGTCCACCCACCTGCCAATGAAACCCCCCTCATCTGTATCCACCCATCACTTGCCAGACCTCGTCTCTGCCTTACCCACTGAGTTACTCCTGCACTTTCTGTTTTACTCCCTGTCTTACAAATTTGACTATTTCTCTAAAAAGTACTTAACTGGTGTAAGGAGATTTAGTTTAGTTTAATTTAGTTTAGAGATACAGCGCGGAAGCAGGCCCTTCGGCCCACCAGGTCCGTGCTGACCAACGATCCCTGTGCACTTGCACTATCCTTCACACACAGGACAATTTACAATTTTACCAAAGCTGATTAACCTACAAACCTGTACGTCTTTGGAGTGTGGGAGGAAACCGGAGCACCCGGAGAAAACCCACGAGGGTCACAGAGAGAATGTTCTAACTTCGTACAGACAGCACCCATAGGCAGGATGGAACCCGGGTCTCTGGCGCTGCGAGGCAGCAACTCTACCGCTGCGCCACCGTGCCGCGCCTTTTGGAGATTTTGGATACTTTGAGGTAAATAAAGGCAAAAGAAAAATATAAATATATCATAATTGTTTTTTCACTGCCATCTCTACTCTTTTTTTTTAGATTTAGAGATACAGCGCGGAAACAGGCCCTTCGGCCCACCGAGTCCGTGCCGCCCAGCGATCCCCGCACACTAACACTATCCTACACACACTAGGGACAATTTGTACATTTACCCAGTCAATTAACCTACAAACCTGCACGTCTTTGGAGTGTGGGAGGAAACCGAAGATCTCGGAGAAAGCCCACGCAGGTCACGGGGAGAACGTACAAACTCCGTACAGACGGCGCCCGTAGTCAGGATCGAACCTGAGTCTCCGGCGCTGCATTCACTGTAAGGCAGCAACTCTACCGCTGCGCCAACGTGCCGCCACCTCTTCTTTTGTGACCTGCTCAGCTCACCTCCAGCTCCTGCCTCTCTGCATCACCCATAGGTTTAACCACTTCACAGAGGCTTGGCTGTTACCTGTCTCGATCCTGAGATCTGGAATTCTCCTGAAATAAATATTTTTCTTTTTCCCATTTCAAGACTCTTGCAAAAATCTGCCTCGTGTTTCAAACATTCCTTCATCTTCCCTAACACCTCCATGTGTGTCTTTGAGTTGGTTTTGCTTTGATAATGCTCGCTGAAGAACCGAGTGACACCGAGCTTTGTTTAGGAGGCTACACAAACGTAGGTTTTTTTTGAAGTAAAATGTGCCCATCTGAAAGAAATGCAGATTATTGACCCTCAGGGGAGGCATTATAGATCTGCATTCTAAACACGAAACCATCCAGAAGCCCAGGGCTCAATACTAAAACCACCTCAGACTTAAGCATAATAGAATGCAGACAAAAGCCTTATTTGAACACAGTCAAACGATCCGGAAAATTGCCGTTTTGCTTTCTATCTGCCTTTTGTTTCCAAAGTGCTTCTCTATTCCATTCACGCACACTCTGAATCAGGTGATTCCAAGCCAAGGGCCTCAGGAACTCTTGATCCTCCACTGATTATTTGTTCCCTGGTGTGTTGTATGTATGTAATGAACTGCTATTGTGAGCTTGGATTTTAGACAGGCCCTTTGTTTCCCTTCGGACTCCCCGAACTCGCGCATTACCTGCGACCCTGGACTCACACGTTACCTGCTACCCCTGGACTCGCCCGTTACCTGCAGCCCCCCCCACCCCCGCGCTCCCACGCATTACCTGAAACCTGGTCCTCTGCGTTACCCACACCGCGCACCCGTGCCAAATGCCACATGACGCCATCACAATGCAGGGCTTTGTGGCTGCCAGGGGCATTTCTATGATCAGCCGTTTAACAAGAACAAAGGGAATTAGTCGGTGGCTTGGCTCCTAATGAGACTGTGCAAAAATTAGTGACGCTCGTCAACTGAAGCAACCCACAACCTTTGAGCGGACGGCTTTCAACGTCCGGGCACCAAAGTGAACTTGGCGGCAAGTAAAATATAAAACGGTCAACCGCACAAAACAAAAAAAATAGACCATCTGTACTTCTGGAAACAAAAAAACCCCAGAGAAAGGGAGAAGAGAGCAGAGGAAAGTAGAATAATAAAACCCGCTAAGTATTGAAGGGGGGGGGGGGGGGTGAATGACAGGGCAAGCTCTCATTAAGGCAAGAAACTCTCTATTTGATTCAAGCAAAGGCCAGAGTGACATGCGATTTCACCGAGCGCACATAAAGGGTAGAAAATCACTTGCATTAGCATCTGAAAAACCCAAGGCTTTGGGCCCATTCCTTCATAAAACAACAAGTTTGGATTTGAAGGCGCATTTAGCCTCCCATTCACATTGGGAGAAAAGGCTTGACTATGGCAGAGTCTGGTGATTAAGGCCACAGACTAAGGCCACGCTGCTCCATCACAGAGCTCATTTGTTCCTTGTGTTTATTTAAACTGTCCTCTGAATCCCCAGTGGGTACTTGCCTTTCTTGGGGAGATTACTAAAGGCAAAACAGCACTAGCCAGGCAGAGAGTGAAATCAGTCAGATCCCTAATCAAAGCCATTAGAATAATCCTCTTCAGGGTTGAACAGGAGGGTGGTTTTTTCCCCAATGATGTATTATCCCGAGGAGCTGTCTGTTGGCTCAGGTGAATGGAAATAGCCCCATGGCTGAGTTGGGAAGAGGAGATGGGGGGTTTCTCCCGAGTGCCCTCCACCATTAAAACCGACTGACCGGTCCCGACCTGAAACGTCACCTGTCCTTTCCCTCCAGAGATGCTGCCTGACCCGCTGAGTTACTCCAGCACTTTGTGCCTGTCGCTGGATGTTGCTGTTTGTGGTAACTTACCATACACAAATAGCCCAGCATCTTCTCCACATTTGAACAGTGGCTACTCTTCATAAAGTGTTTCCTAGGTTCAAGCGATTTTTACAGCCATTCTTTCCCTGGGGCCCTGCAAGTTTTCCTCTGAAAACTTCTGATTGCCTGTAAAATGCTTTGGGATGACCTGTGGTTCATCAGGCTATTAAACACTACGACCTCCAAATGAACTCTGAACTACAGAGACTTGGAAGCATTGGTCGTGCCTTTCTGCACGATTATTGTTTGTTTGTATGTTTTATGTGTGTACATGTGTGCTTGCATGTATGTGTGTGTATATTTATGTATATATACACACGTACACACACACACACACACACACACACACACACACACACACACACACACACACACACACACACACACACACCCACACACACACACCCACACACACACCCACCCACACACACACCCACCCACACACACACACACACACACACACACACACACACACACACACACACACACACACACACACACACATATATATGCTGGTTTAAATCGATGGTAGACACAAAATGCTGGAGTAATTCAGTGGGACAGGCAGCATCTCTGGAGAGAAGGAATGGGTGACGTTTTGGGCCTCGACCCAAAACGTCACCCATTCCTTCTATCGAGTGATCGAGTGATGCTGCCTCTCCCGCTGAGCTACTCCAGCATTTTTTTGTCTCTCCTCGGTTTAAACCAGCATCTGCAGTTCCTTCATACATCATCATCATCATCGGTGGTTTCTCGAAGCGAGTATGACTGTCCTCTCCTTTATGGAGGGCGCCTGTGTGTGACTTTGTTTAACGTGGGGAGACTGGTGCACAGACAGCCACCACACGGTCCTTGACAGATCTGGGTCAGGATCCAGTGGCATGGAGTCCAAGACGACCGGGGACCCTTTTCTGCTGCAGCCTTCATCCGCCTTCCCAGCCGTTGTGACGCTCCACTAAAGGCAGCCATCATCCTCCGCCTGTTCCACCGTTGAGGTCTTGGTTGGATTGCTCTTTGTCAGGGACCTCCCCCTCGACCTTATGACCAGGAGCGTAGCTCCAGACGGCATCGCTCTCAGGATCTCCGGACCACACAAGCTTCTCCACCACGACAAGGTGACGATCCACAGAGAAGCACTACAACAAGTCCTACAACAAGTAGATAGAAGAGTCAGCCGCTAAGTGTCACGAGCACTAAAACCTCCCAATTCCCCAGTGCCTGTGAGTGAACGCTCAGGGGATCTGCAGTCCAGAGCATGGATGCATGAGGAAGCCCACCCTCCCAGTGTCCCACCCTCCCAGTGTCCCACCCTCCCAGTGTCCCACCCTCCCAGTGTCCCACCCTCCCAGTGTCCCACCCTCCCAGTGTCCCACCCTCCCAGTGTCCCACCCTCCCAGTGTCCCACCCTCCCAGTGTCCCACCCTCCCAGTGTCCCACCATCCCAGTGTCCCACCATCCCAGTGTTGCACGGTGGCGCAGCGGTAGAGTTGCTGCCTTACAGCGAATGCAGCGCCGGAGACTCAGGTTCGATCCTGACTAGGGGCGCCGTCTGTACGGAGTTTGTACGTTCTCCCCGTGACCTGCGTGGGTTTTCTCCGAGATCTTCGGTTTCCTCCCACACTCCAAAGACGTACAGGTTTGTAGGTTAATTGGCTGGGCAAATGTAAAAATTGTCCCTAGTGTGTGTAGGATAGTGTTAGTGTGCGGGGATCGCTGGGCGGCACGGACCCGGTGGGCCGAAGGGCCTGTTTCTGCGCTGTATCTCTAAATCTAAAATCCTGCTCCCCTCACCACCTCCTCCCAACAACGTCCCTGCCTGCACCCCCACTGGTGGCCAAGTGAACAGCGAGACTTGGTGGCGGTTTGCGGCTTGCCCTGTCAAGGCTAGATCAGGAAGCTTTTGATGAGGAAGGGAAGTTCTGGTGCCTAATCTGATGCTGTCAACTTTGCTGACTAGCTGCAGTGTGTCTGCAGGGAGCAATAATTATGCGGGAGGATTAGAGGCCTTAACCCAACATAGATTTTGTTTTCATAAGCACAGATACGCCGAGGGCTTTGCTAAGACAAGATCAGACTCAGCAGTAGATCGCCGTCACTGAAAGGAGTTATCATGCAGCAGAGATGGAAGCCGGGGTCATTTCCTTTGCCCTGATCCCTTGCTTTTTAAATGAAAATCTCAGTAACAGAGCTGCCTTGTTCATTCCCAGGGAAACAAGCGATAAACATTTCCCTCACTACGCCCGTGAATGGCCGCAGTGATTCACAAACCGCGAATGCCCATGTGACCGCTGTCCATACAGTCCTAGCGTTGCAATGTCCCACCGGCACGGTGGGCACTAAAATGCTCGTTGTCTCATCTCCTCGTGTACCCTCTTGCACATCAACCAGGACGTGCCTTCTTCTCGCTGTTACCGTCGGGCAAGAGGCACACAAGCCCGATGTCCCACAACGGCAGGCTCAGGAACAGCTACTGTCCTACAAGCATCGGGCTCTTCAACCGACCCGCACAACCCTAATCCCAGGGTGCAGTGCTGCCGGAGCGCACTGGATCGCCGCTCTGGCTCCTCTGTACAAAAGGCCAAAATAAACAGCGGGGAATTTAACAGTGACTGCTCCGGCCCCAGTGACCGCTCTGGCCCCAGTGACCACTCCGGCACCAGTGACAGCTCTGGCCCCAGTGACCGCTCCGGGCTCCAGCCCCAGTGACCGCTCCGGCCCCAGTGACCACTCCGGCCCCAGTGACCGCTCCGGGCTCCGACCCCAGTGACAGCTCTGGCCCCAGTGACTGCTCCGGCCCCAGTGATCGCTCCGGCCCCAGTGACCGCTCCGGCCCCAGTGACCGCTCCGGCCCCAGTAACCACTCCGGCACCAGTGACAGCTCTGGCCCCAGTGACCGCTCCGGCCCCAGTGACCGCTCCGGCCCCAGTGATCGCTCTGGCCCCAGTGACCGCTCTGGCCCCAGTGACCGCTCTGGCCCCAGTGACCGCTCCAGCCCCAGTGACCGCTCCGGCCCCAGTGACCGCTCCGGCCCCAGTGACTGCTCCGGCCCCAGTGACTGCTCCGGCCCCAGTGACCGCTCTGGCCCCAGTGACCGCTCCGGCCCCAGTGACCGCTCCGGCCCCAGTGACCATTCCGGCCCCAGTGACCGCTCCGGCCCCAGTGACCGCTCTGGCCCCAGTGACTGCTCCAGCCCCAGTGACCGCTCCGGCCCCAGTGACCGCTCCGGGCTCCGACCCCAGTGACAGCTCTGGCCCCAGTGACATCTCTGGCACCAGTGACAGCGGCCCCAGTGACCGCTCCGGCCCCAGTGACCGCTCCAGCCCCAGTGACCGCTCCGGCCCCAGTGACCGCTCCGGCCCCAGTGACCGCTCCGGCCCCAGTGACCGCTCCGGCCCCAGTGACATCTCTGGCACCAGTGACAGCGGCCCCAGTGACCGCACCGGGTTCTGGCCCCAGTGACCGCTCCGGCACCTAAAACATTAGCTCTGCAACACTGCCTAATCCTACCGCTCCATCGGAAAACTACAAACCACCTCTTGCACTAACTACCATGGACCTGTTATCTAACTGTGTTTGCACACGTGTTTAATGTGAAGCCTTTTTCATTGGCTTGTGTAATTTACGTTATGCTATGTTTTTTAATGTATTTGAATATGAAGAAGATTCACGACCTGAAACTATTCCTTTTCTCCAGCCCCGCTGTCCTTAGTATGTAGGCGATCGCTGGTCAGTATGGACTCGGTGGGCCGAAGGGCCTGTTTCCACGCGATATCTCTAAACTAAACTAAACTTAAAATAAAGTTCCTGCTCCATCACTAGACTCTAGTGGTAGTCCATCCAGCAGGGCTTTACCAACTTGTTTGAATTATAATATTTAACATGGAACATAAAACCTAGAACAGTGTTGGACAGTGTTGGACAGGATCAGGCCCTTCAGCCCACAATGTCTGGCCTGAACGTGATGCCGTGTTCAACTATCCTCCTCTGTCTGCACGTGTTCCATATCCCTCCATTCTCTGCAGTGTTGGATCTGCTTCCACCACCATCCCTGGCAGCAGGTTGCAGGCACCCACCACTTGCTGTGCTAAGAACCTTGCCCGCGCATCTCCTTTAAACTTGCAGGAGAGTGGGTGAATGTACTGGCACTCGCAAGGGAAAACGTCAACAGCTTTTGCAGCAGTGTGGGCAAAATGCAGCAAGTTGTATTTTGTAAGGATTGTATTTGGTGCTGCGAGCAAGTTTGAAATTCCCAGGCAGCTAAAGTCCAATGAAAGAGGGAAGGTAATTAAGTCAAGTGGAGCTCACTGCCATGAGCACAGGTACAGTGAGGTCCAGGTACAGTGAGGTCCAGGTACAATGACAATCGAGCTCTGTGCCCTTGCTGGAGTCCATGTGAGACTGCTCATTCTCCTACCTTGAGGGAATGTGCTGCTGAACCTTTGTCTGTGTTAGACCTGCCTCAGAACCTGTGAGGCCACTCATTTGAAGGTAAGTTATTCAGCAGAACAAGATGCACCATTTGAATTATTTAAATTCAGAGAGATATTTATTTTCATTATTTAAGTGTGTTTTGAACTATTTCCAGCTGACTACTAATTTCTTTAAAAATCATTTTAATTTAAAAAAGCGATTGTAGTTCTGAACACTTCAGGGCTTTGCAATGAATTTTTGAGTCAGATACAGAGTCAGGCATTTGACTAGAGATGGCAAGTGGCTCAATCATCAGCTGCTGGATGGCTCGGCTGGTATCTAGATATTAAGGTTGTGGACAATTTCTTGGGCATAATTGGCTGCCTCATTTCCTGCATTACAACATTAACAAAACATCACAAAATGTGCATGATGGAACTGCAGATGCTGGTTTACACCGAAGATAGACACAAAATGCTGGAGTAATGGAGTTAGGGTGGCCACGGTGGCGCAGCGGTAGAGTTGCTGCCTTACAGCACTTGCAGCGCCAGAGACACTGGAATTTAGAAGGATGAGAGGGGATCTTATCGAAACGTATAAGATTATTAAGGGGTTGGACACGATAGAGGCAGGAAACATGTTCCCAATGTTGGGGGAGTCGAGAACCAGGGGCCACAGTTTAAGAATAAGGAGTAGGCCATTTAGAACGGAGATGAGGAAAAACTTTTTTAGTCAGAGAGTTGTGAATCTGTGGAATTCTCTGCCTCAGAAGGCAGTGGAGGCCAATTCTCTGAATACATTCAAGAGAGAGCTAGATAGAGCTCTTAAGGATAGCGGAGTCAGGGGGTATGGGGAGAAAGCAGGAACGGGGTACTGATTGAGAATGATCAGCCATGATCACATTGAATGGCGGTGCTGGCTCGAAGGGCCGAATGGCCTACTCCTGCACCTATTGTCTATTGTCTATTGTCTATTGTCTAGACCCTGGTTCCATCCCGTCTACGGGTGCTGTCTGTACGGAGTTTGTACGTTCTCCCCCTGACCGCGTGGGTTTTCTCTGAGATCTTCGGTTTCCTCCCACACTCCAAAGACGTACAAGTTTGTAGGTTAATTGGCTTGGTGTATACAGTACCTAGTGCATGTAGGGTACTGTTAATGTGCGGGGATCACTGGTTGGTGCAGACTTGGTGGGCCGAAGGGCCTGTTTCCGCGCTGAATCTCTAAACTAAATTAAACTAACTCAATGGGACAGGCAGTATCTCCGGAGAGAGGGAAGGGGTGACGTTTCGGGTGGAGACCCTTCCTTAGACTGTGCACTTACTGTGAAGGATTGCCCTGCATTTATATAGTGCCTTGGTGACCTCTGACGTTCACACAGTGGTTACGTTGCTGGCCCAAATATACAGAAGCCGGTAAAACCTCCAAACCTGCATGTCTCTGGAGTGTGGGAGGAAACCCGAACACCCAGAGAAAACCCACAGGGTCACGGGGAGAACGTGCCAACTCCGTACAGACAGCAGCCATAGTCAGGATTGAACCCGGGTCTCTGGAGTCGGTTTCAGTGATCCAGCAACCTGAGCTTGAATCTTGAGCTTTAATACACAAGGCCCGGCTGTCCCGACCTGCAACGTCACCCATCCTTTTTCTCCAGAAATGCTGCCTGACCCGCCGAGTTACGCCAGCACTTCGGTGTGAGCCAGCAAGTGCATTTCTTTGTCTCCACGTGTAAGTGCAGTTCTTCCTTTCCGCTGCAGGTGTGGGGGGGGGGGGGGTTGGAGATCGATGGTGGCAAGGGCTTTGGAAAGCAGTGAGGAGGGACCCAGTAATGAAACAAGGGGTCAGACTTGCTGTCTGTGGGGAGGGGGGAGGTTGGCAGGGTGTAAGGCCAGGGAGGGGGGAATGTGGAACCTCAAAGAGCTCCAGCTGTTTGAAGCATAATGGCAGGTCGGGAGCTGGCTCCGGTTGGAATGGAGGGAATTACTGGAGGCCTCACTAAAACGACCTCGACGGGCTGCTTTGAAAAGGCCTTGTGCCGCACTAATTCATTACAAAGCATTTAATTGCATCGGCGGTTGCATTTTGATAAAGATTAGTCGAGGAGGCATCTTTCAGAACCTGCTCTGAGCTTACAAAGTGTTATTAAAGGCAGACAGTGAAGAGAGCGCGAGACTGATAGGCTTCCCCTAGAATGTAGCCGCCAGAATATTAGTTGCCATGCCAACCCATCAATAAAAAATAGAGGCTATGGAGGAATACTGGGAGAAGACAGTTTGGAGCCATCAGTCTCAATCATTCAACTAATCACGAGCATAGTGTAAGGATTGCTGGCTTCCTCCTTCATCCATTTCCTTTGATCCTTAGTACGAGGGCACATCCTGTAAACACTGCCTTGTGCTGCATGTGACTGTAAACACTGCCTTGTGCTGCCTATTACACCAAGGACTTGCATTCACACAGCACCTTTCACCCAGTGAAACCTTGGAGGGCACTACAGCGGCGAGATTATCAAACGCAATTTAAAGCTCAGAGATGCAGCTATTAAAGCTGCTGCCTCACAGCTCCACAGACCCAGGCTCCATCCTGACCTTGGGTGCGAAATGAGTGGAGTTTGCACGTTCTCTCTGTGACCGCATGGCTTTACCCTGAGTGCTCAGGCTTCCTCCCACGTCTTTGTTACAAGCATGTTGCCAGGGCACGAGGGCCTGAGCTCTAGAGATAGAGGATGGGCGGGCAAGGACTTTATTCCTTGGAGTGCAGGTGGCTGAGGGGTAGGTTGCCAACTGTCCCCTATTAGCCGGAACATCCCGTATATTGGGCTAAATTGGTTTGTCCCGTACGCGATCGCCCTTGTCCTGAATTAGGCCCGGGGGGGGCGCTGTAGGCCCGGACACTGTAGGCCCGGGGACCGCTGTAGATCCAGACACTGTAGGCCCGGGGGGCGCTGTAGGCCCGGATGGTAGAGGCCCGGAGGCCCGGGCGCCGCCTAACGGAGGTTGCGTAGCAACCAGCCTCCCGGCCCGGGCGGTCGCCATTAGTAGAGAGGGAGCACGTGGCCGTTGGCTGGGTGAGGTCACGTGGGGCGCGGGGTGGTGAGGTCACCTTTTGACCATTATTTGGGAGTGAGAAAGTTGGCAACCCTACTGAGGGGTGATCTTGAGGTATGCAAAATCATGAGGGGAATAGACAGGGTGACTGCACAGAGTTTTTTTTTACCAAAGTAAGGGAATCAAGAACCAGAGGGAGTAAGTTTAAGGTGAGAGGGGAAAGCTTTAATAAGAATCTGAGGGGCAATTTTGTCACACAGATTGTGGTGGGTATTTGGAACGAGCTGCCAGAGGAGATAGTTGAGGCAGTTATTATAACAGCATTTAAAAGACACTTGGACAGGTACATGGATAGGGCGTTTTAGAGGGGTATGGGTCAAACGTGGGCAAATGGGACATCTTGGTCGACTTGGACAAGCTGTTATTATTATTGAAGATTGGACTTGACATCTTCGGCCTTGCTTTGGGTCATCCATCCTAATAGTCTCGACCCGAAATGTCACCTATTGCTTTTCTCCAGGGATGCTGACCGATCCGTTGCGTTACCCCAGCTTTATGTGTCTGACTTCTAGTAGCTCCTCATGTCATTCATGTCAGAGTTGCATTTTGTTAGGT
Source organism: Rhinoraja longicauda (assembly GCF_053455715.1). Classification (NCBI taxonomy): domain Eukaryota; kingdom Metazoa; phylum Chordata; class Chondrichthyes; order Rajiformes; family Arhynchobatidae; genus Rhinoraja; species Rhinoraja longicauda. The sequence goes on from NC_135985.1 coordinate 16,899,251, forward strand.
AGCGCTCGGGTGAAGTTCCCAGGGATGTTTTGTATGCGTAAGAAAAGCTATTATTACTGAAGATTGGCGGAGACAAGAGAGGTTGATTGTTTTGCATATGAAATTTGCTCCTGGCCACTCTTTAGTTGAAGTTCTTTGAATATTAAAATAATCCTTTAATCATCTCCACAGATGCAGGATGTTACAAGCTCCCACCTCGGCTGCAGGATCTCGTTTCCATGGGATGCACACTCCCCCATGTATTCTGAGCTCAGTCACCCTAACGCACCGCCACTGACTGTGGTCTCAATGTAAATATTATGGAAACAGAACTGCCAAAGTGGCAAGGCCTCAGAAATTCACTTTGAATATTATTACAAAGGGATGACTTTGGTGCTGTCATGCAAGTCTGTTTGAGGTTAGACAAAGTTGTGCTTAATGTTGTTTTGAATAACTGTCGACAAAAATGGCACATGTTCCTCTCTGGGGAAGTCCACACACCCTGTGTATTTCTCCATTCACTGGATCCCCCTTGCTGTGTCTACATATGTATATGTTTCTTTTTTTTTTAGTTTTAGAGATACAGCGCGGAAACAGGCCATTCGGCCCACCGGCTCCGCGCCGACCAGCGATCTCCGCACACTAACGCTATCCTACACACACATCAGGACAATTCACAATTTTTACCAATTATACCAAGCCAATTAACCTAAAAGCCCGTACGTCTTTGGAGTGTGGGAGGAAACCGGAGCACCCGGAGAAAACCCACGCAGGTCACGGAGAGAACAACAAACCCCGTACAGACAGCGCCCGTGGTCAGGATCGAACCCGGGGCTCTGGCACTGAAAGGCAGCAACTCTACCACTGCGCCCTGTAGAGATACAACATGGAAATAGGCCCTTCCGGCTCACTGGGTCCGCGCCGACCAGCGATCCCCGCATGTGTATACGTATAGAGCCTGTCCTCAAAATGAACATATATTCAGAATGATTAGAATCTGCATGCTGTGTTGCATAAGCAAGGTCACCCAGATCCTTCCAAAACACAGAGCCTCTCTCTGTATAAACAATGCTGTTTCTCAATGCTTTCCTACCAACGCTGATAATCTGACATCTCCTCACATTTCTCTCCATCCCCCATCTTTTTGCCCACTCACCCAACCATTTTCCTTCACAAAATGCTGGAGTAACTCAGCTGGTCAGGCAGCATCTCAGGAGAGAAGGAATGGGTGACGTTTCGGGTCGAGACCCTTCTTCAGACTGATGTCAGGGGGGGCGGGACAAAGGAAGGATATAGGTGGAGACAGGAAGATAGAGGGAGAACCCCACATATCTTTGTGTCGTCGACTGTCCAACTCCACCAGCCCTGGAGCCCTAGAGATGTCTGCTGGCCTCTTACTCTGACCCCTGTGCATCCGAGAGTTTAATCCCCCAGCAACTGTGAACCCACTCTTCACTTTGGGCAGAGAGTGGATCTCAGTCTCCACACATGTCAGTGCGGTTCCATGGGGCTTTATGAAGTAGAGGGAAGAGTTGACTGGGCCCCTGGTTATTGTAGGCAGCTGACACACTCAGCAGCCTATCAGCGGTACCTGGTCGCACAGCACACGGCTGTTTGTGGGCCTCCTGCTGGGGTCCGAGAAGTTCTCTGGAACGTCAGAGTTGAGGGGACACTTGATAAGTTGAAGATAGGCACAAAAATCTGGAGTAACTCAGTGGGACAGGCAGCATCTCTGGAGTGAAGGAATGGTGACGTTTCGGGTCGAGTTCCTTCTTCAGACTGATGAATTGAGTTGAGTGCACCTCCATTCCCTACACTACCGCGTGCCTATCGAAAAGCCTCAAATGCTACTATCATAGCTGCAGGAGGAGGCCATTCGGCCCTTCGAGCCAGCACCACCATTCATTGTGATCATGGCTGATCATCCACAATCAGTAACCCATCCTTCCCTTCTCCCGATATCCCTTGATTCCGCTAGCCCCGAGAGCTGAATCTAACTCTCTCTTAAATTCATCCAGTGAATTGGCCTCCACTGCCTTCTGTGGCAGAGAATTCCACAAATTCACAACTCTCTGGGTGAAAAAGTTCTTCCTCGTCTCAGTTTTAAATGGCCTCCCCTTTATTCTTAGACCGTGGCCCCTGGTTCTGGACTCCCCCAACGTTGGGAATTTTTTTTTCCTGCATCTAGCTCGCCCAGTCCTTTTACAATTTTATACGTTTCTATAAGATAAATCCCCTCTCACCCTTCTAAATTCCAGTGAATAATAAAATAAAATCTGCCGTCAACACAGGAACATGAGGTGGTGTCGAAGGGTAAAGCAGAACAGGAATGCAACGTGAAGGTTGTGTGTGTATTCTGCCTCCACCACCACCCCTGGCAGTGTGTTCCAGGCACCCACTGCTCTGTCTAAAATACGTGCCCCCCACATCTCCATGAAGCATTCCCCCCACTCGCCTTGTAGCTCTGCCTTCTAGTCTTGGACGTTTACACCCTGGCAAAAAAAGGTTCTGATTGTCTACCCTATCTACACACCTGTCATCATTTACTATACTTCTTCTATGCTCAGAGCAGGCACTGTGTTGTTTACCCGCTCTATAATACCTGACAGTGTGGTGCTTTCAAACATCAAACATAGTTTCCCAAAGGCTAGACGAGACAGTCTATAAACACAAGCTGCAAATCTTTGTGTCCAACAATGTCATATCTATTGATTCGAGATAGTGCAGAGGCTGACAGAGTGATTCTCAGCAACAGTAAACAGACTTCAGGGTCAGCTTGTGTCAACTACAGAGACTCTATTGACACCACGACAGTGAATCTCTTGCCTGAGGTGCTGGGGTTTCTTGCTCATTGCCGACCTTGACTCAGTCCGCCTGCCTCTTTTTAAAAAAAATGAGAAAATGATTTATTTACGGTTTTACATTCACTCACGTAGAAGTCTGCGGCATAATTGGCTTCAGCAAAGATTGTAAATCGTCCCTAGTGTGCAGGATGGTGCTAGTGTACGGGGATCGCTGGTCGGCGAGGACTCTGTGGGCTGAAGGGCCTGTTTCCGTACTGCATCTCTAAAACTAAAACTGAAACTAAAGCTCTTCCACCCCCCCTCCCCCCCCCATCACCGCCTCCCCCCCCCCCTCTCCCCCCCCCCCCCCCCCGATCTCCCACAGTGGCCCTCTGCCTCTAGCCTGGGTGTCCAGATTCCTTCCTTGTTCCCCTGTGTCTCAATCCCAAACTGCCCAGCCTCCAGAGGAGGTCACTGGAGGCAGACTTGACCTTGGAGCCTCAGTCCTAAGGGGAGTTCCTAAGTTCATTAGTTGTTGGAGCAGAATTAGGCCATTCGGCCTTTTAGTCTACTTGCAGAATTAGGCAGAATTAGGCCTTCAAGTCTACTTGTCATTCAATCATGGCTGATCTATCTCTCCCTCTCAACCTCACTCTCCTGCCTTCTCCCCGTAACCCCTGACACCCGTACTAATCAAGAATCTTTCAATCACCCCCTAAAAAATATCCTTTGATGCCAATGGCCAGTGAATAGAATGGTCCACATTCCAAAATATTTCATAGAAACATAGTAGGCCATTTGGCCCTTCCAGCCGGCACCGCCCACTCAATATGATCATGGCTGATAATCCAGAATCAGTACCCCATTCCTGCTTTCTCCCCATATCCCTTGATTCCATTAGCCCTAAGAGCTACATCTAACTCTCTCTTGAATACATACAGTGAATTGGCCTCCACTGCCTTCTGTGGCAGAAAATTCCTCAGATTCACAACTCTCTGGCTGAAAAAGTTTTTCCTCATCTCAGTCCTAAATGGTCCACCCCTTATTTTTAAACTATGACCCCCCCTGGTTCTGGACTCCCCCAACATGGGGAACATTTTTCAAGCATCCTGCCTGTCCAATCACTTAAGAATTTTATATCACAAAATGCTGGAGTAACTCAGGGGGTCAGGCAGCATCTCAGGAGAGAAAGAATGGGTGACGTTTCGGGTCAAGACCCTTCATCAGTCTGAAGAAGGGTCTCGACCCGAAACGACTCCCATTCCTTCTCTCCTGAGATGCTGCCTGACCCGCTGAGTTACTCCAGCATTTTGTGATACCTTCGATTTGTACCAGCATCTGCAGTTATTTTCCTGCATAAGAATTGTACATGTTTCTATAAGATCCCCTCTCATCCTTTTAAATTCCAGTGGATATAAACCCAGTTGATCCATTCTCTGTGGCGTTCTAGCGAGCACAACAATTTACACCGCTACCCACAGACATGAGGTGGGAAGAATGTTGTTTTCAGCCAACCCCCCACAGAACAAAGCTTTCAAACTGTTCCGTTGCTCGTAAGCAAGCTGACTTGGTCATTCCACTTACATACCCTGATTTATGCTTCAGTCTAATCTGCCCAATCCTCTTAGTGATTTGCACGGTATAATTTACACCAGACAATGTGTGCCACATTCAAAAAGTACATTAAGTCCTTGTCTTCTCTATGGAAAGCCATTAACTCTTCTTCTGATAAGCTTTTCAAATCATGTTTAATGGAACTCGGGGAAAATCTCCTCCGAAGAGCTCTAATCTGCCTGCAATTTTAAGATACTAATGCTGAAAATATCATTTGTGCTAAACATACTGTAGTTAGTGGATGTTAGTCCAATCAGTTCTACCTCATAGCGTCGTCGCTTTGAAGACAATGTCGTGAACCTTAAGAGGTGGTGAATGACCCTATAACATGTTTGTTTCTGTGTTTGTGTGTGTGCTGGGAATGTGTGTAAGAAGGAACTGCAGATGCTGGTTTAAACTGAAGATAGACACAAAAAGCTGGAGTAACTCAGCGGGACAGGCAGCATCTCTGGAGAGAAGGAATGGGTGGCATTTCGGGTCGAGACCCTTCTTCAGACCCGTGTGATGGGAGCTTCATTCTGTCTAATCTGGGGATTTATTTCACCCGTTTAAATCCTAGGTCCCTATTTTGTTTGGTGTTGTTTCTTTTCTTTCGCTTTAAAATAACTCTCCGTACAACAATAACACCACCACTTAAAATGCTCCCCTCTGTGTTCTGACCATCCAGCCATGTCGTGCCCAAGCAGTCCCTGAAGACCTCCTATTACCTCCAGCATGGAGGTAAGGTTGGTACGGGCAACCCACTGCGAGCACCTGTGAATGGCCACCTTGCCATGACCCAGGACAACGAGGGTTGTTGGTATTTGTACACTGTGGATGGCTCGATTGTAACCATGCATAGCTAGGTTTAGAGATACAGCACGGAAGAAGGCCCTTTGGCCCACTGAGTCCACACCGACCAGCGATCCCCGCACATTAACATCAACTGCCTTACACACGAGGGACAATTTATAATTATACCAAGCCAATTAAACTACAAACCTGTACGTCTTTGGAGTGTAGGAGGAAACCGGAGATGCTGGAGAAAGCCCACGCAGTCACAGGGAGAACGTGCAAACTCCATACAGACAGCACCCGTAGTCAGGATTGAACCCAGGCACTGTAAGGCAGCAACACTACCACTGCACCACCATGCCGCCATTAGTCTTTCCGCTGACTGGATAGCACGCAACAAAAGCTTTTCACTGTACCTCGTTGCACGTGTCAATAAACTAAACACACCCAACCGCATAATACTCCCCCTCTTCCTTCTTCCCCCATATACCCCCTTCCCCATCCCCTGCGCCCCAACTGGACGCATCTATTTCTCCCCTCCCCCTCACCTTCCACCCGTTTATTTTAACTTTCTCACCCCCCCGCCAGGGGCAGACTAAATGAAGAGGGCAGAGGAGGGCAATTAAAATCAGGGTTCTAATTCTATACCCACATGATTTGAAAAGATCATCCCTGATTAGATACCGCAGAACATTAATATCTTGCCAGCACCAATCCCTCGTCTTCCCGATAAACCAATAAAAAAAGTATTAAAGGCCTTCAATATCAGAGCAGACTTATTCTGGTTGTTGTTAAACATCTTCCCTGGTATTTATTCTCTGCGAGCTTTGTGGACTAAGTCTCTTTAATCACTGAAACACATGTTGAGAGAGAATAAAAAACAATTTTCTTTCGGAAAAACTGAAGGCCAAATATAGTGCAGGAAATGAGCTTTCCGTGTAATCTCATCCCTGCTTTGCAACCATATGAAAGGTTTCTGTCTTAAATCCCGCATGTTTCAGTCTCTGAGCTAAGAGTATTACAGAGGCCTGCTTAATCATTAGGCCCAATCCATCTTAAGTCAGCTTTTTATTGATCTTACAGGCAACATGAAAGCAAAGTCCAATTGTGTTGCAGGCCAATAACAAAATGTAGATACCATATTTGATGGAGAATAATCTGCAGGGATTAATTCCCATGGGGATATGGCTGTTACTTAGTTGTCTTTGAAGACTTATTGCCATGGTTTCGGTGGTTCAACTTGCCTTTGTATCCCGCACGGGGTAACACTGACTTCTCCCATTCTGGGCTCAGCAGACATGCAAGCCGCTTCTAATAACCGTTTGCAAATTCTGCCGTGTATTTCAGCCCCCCAAGGACATTGCAGAGAGCTCTCGGTGTCGATGAATTACTTTGTCAACGCGCTCGTTATAGTACAGTAAGCAACTCACGACGGTGGGAGTGCAGCTCGGAGACACCCACACTCCGACGGTGGAGAGGTAAACTATGAAGAATGATAGATTTGGAACCATCATCCTCTTTAGCCCACCGCGTCCGTGCTGGCCATTAAAGCAGCCTCTTGCACAAATCCTGCACCTTTAATCTCCCCACGTTCCCATGACCTCTTCCCGGATTCCACAGCTCACCTACACGAGGGGCAATTTACAGCAGCAAATTAACTCACTGGCTCGCTCCTCTTAGGGATGCGGGAGGAAGCCAAAGCGCGGTGGCGCAGTGGTAGAGTTGCTGCCTTACAGCGAATGCAGCGCCGGAGTCTCAGGTTCGATCCTGACTACGGGCGCCATCTGTACGGAGTTTGTACGTTCTCCCCGCGACCTGCATGGGTTTTCTCCGAGATCTTCGGTTTCCGCGCACTCTCCAAAGACGTACAGGTTTGAGGGTTAATTGACTCGGTTATAAATGTAAAAACATTGGCCTCGTCAGTGCCGGGTAGTGCTAATGTGCGAGGATCGCTGGTCGGTGCGGACTTGGTGGGCCGAAGGGCCTGTTTCTCAAAACTAAACTGGGTAGAAACCCACATGGGTCAGTGGGCCACTACCCGCTATTGGGATGTAGGAGAAGTGGGGAGCAGCACAAAAAACCCATGCGGTCACACGGAGAACATACAAACACCACAAAGACAGCACCAGAGGTCAGGATCGAACCAGGGTCACCGGAGATGTAAAGCACCTGATGAATTGGATTTACATAGCTGCCATTTTGAATGTCCCAAAGAGCAAATGGCTGTGGAGGCCAAGTCAATGGAGATTTTTAAGGCAGAGATTGATAGATTCTTGATTAGTACGGGTGTCAGAGGTGATGGGGAGAAGGAAGGAGAATGGGGTTGAGAGGGAAGGATAGATCAGCCTTGATGGAATGGCAGAGTAGACTTGATGGGCCGAATGGCCTAATTCTGCTCCAATCACTTATGAGCTTACAAACATGAACCAGATTTACAATTGTCCCTCCTTCACCTTGCCCTTCAATCCCCTCCCTCACTGAGTCCACGCTGCTCTCTTTTATTCAAAAGCACAATTCTGCAGATGCTGAAACTCCGAGCAGGACAAGCAACAGGGAGTGGAGGGAACAACAGTTAACGTGTCCAGCAAAGACCTGTCTTCACAACTGAAAGGACTTGTGGAGAGTTATGGAGCATAAGCAACAGGCCCTTCGGCCCAACCTGCCCATGCTGACCATCAAGTAATCATCAGCACTTGCAACCCATTTGTCCACTAACCCAGTCTAATCCAGCTCATGGCCTGTCGCTGGGTCCATAGACGGTGTAACGAGCCGAAGGGGATACCACCCACCACTCTATCTCCAGGTCCCTCAGGTCGGCCAACTTTGGGCTACTCACTATCCCGCGGTCTAGGCTTAAGCTCAGGGTTGCAGCTCCTAGACTGTGGAACAGCATCCCTCTCCCCATCAGAACTGCCCCCTCCATCGACTCCTTTGGATGATCAGCCATGAACGTATTGAATGGCGGTGCAGGCTCGAAGGGCCGAATGGCCTACTCCTGCACCTATTTTATATGTTTCTATGTTTCTATGTTTAAGTCCAGGCTCAAAACCTATTTCTACTCACTAGCGTTTGAGGCCCTCTGAGGGGAGCGCTGTGAACTGTTTATGTATGTGCTGTTATGTCTGTGTGCCATTACATGTTCGTTCTTAGTACCTGAACTGATGTACAGCACTTTGGTCAACGTGGGTTGTTTTTAAATGTGCTATACAAATAAAATTGACTTGACTTGACTTGACTACTGAGAATCTTTTGTGAATGCATCTTTGGCAGATCGACCATTGAAGTGTAATCATGTAATCATTGCAGGAAACAGGGCACTGAAGCTCACACACGATTCCACAAATCCAGGCTCGGAACAACAGATAAAGCAGGTGGCCTGTCTCCCTGCCCAATGCTTGGACGATACTGATTTCCAACACGCGATGTACAGCAAGATCCCAGATCTGGTGTGGATCTGTGGGTTGCTCATCTGCCTCTGAGCAGAGTATGGGACTGTAGGTACGGGTCAACAGACTTAATCAGAATGGGGAAGAAGTTGTTTAATAGCATATTTGATATTGAAGAATATTTGTTTGACTTGCGTTATGGTGGGTGGGTTTTGTTTTGTGTTATTTTGTGGTTGTACATATTATTGTAGATAATTGAATGAATTATTTTTGGTTTAAAACAAAAAGGTACGGGTCAAACTGCAAAGACTAGAGCAAAACAACTCAGGCCCTCCCAGTGCTGGGCTATTGGAGAAACCGCGTTCAAACCCAGTTGGTCACTGGTCCCTCGGATGGAGCGGGTGGGCTAAAGGTCCCAGAAGACCAATGCCCCCCACCAGCCAACCTTCATCCTTCAACTCAAAACGTTATCACGTGGCTGTTTGTGGGATCTAACCCTATGGAACAGGGACTGCCATTCAAGGGTCGATCGTTTGGCCTGAAAAGTGTCCCATTGAAAATCTCCAAAGAGAGAAGAAAACTGCTACAGTTAACATGAGCAGCACAGTGGCGCAGCGGTAGAGTTGCTGCCTTACAGCGGCAGAGATCTGGGTTCGATCCTGGCTACAGGTGCATGTCTGAACGGAGGTTGTACGTTCTCCCCGTGACTGAGAGAGAGTTAGATAGAGCTCTTAATGATAGCGGAGTCAGGGGGTATGGGGAGAAGGCAGGAACGGGGTACTGATTGTGCATGATCAGCCATGATCACGCTAAATGGCAGTGCTGGCTCGAAGGGCCGAATGGCCTACTCCTGCACCTATTGTCTATTGTCTATTGTCTACCTGAAGTACTTATGTACGATATGAGCTGTGTGCATAACAAACTCGATACATGTATCTCTGTTATCAGGCAACTGAACCATCCTACCAACAAGTAGAGAGCAGTCCTGAGCTATTATCTACTGCATTTGAGACCCTTGGACTATCTTTGCTCAGACTTTACTGGACTTCATCGTGCACTAAACGTTATTCCCATTTTCCCCTTTATCATGTATCTGTGCACTGTGGATGGTTCGATTGTAATCATGTTGACTGGTTAGCACGCAACAAATACTTTTCACTGTACCTCTGTACACGTGACTATAAACTGGACTCAAACTTTCAAAGTAAACTCAAATAGAACTATAATAAACCAATACCAATAGTCCAAGTGTATGAGGTGCACACAGGCTAACAGCCCAGTGCACTCGGTGGTCGGGGAGTTGAGGAGTTGGGTCAGTGGGAGATGAGCCTCGGCAGATTCCTGCATTGACGGCAATTCCTTTTGCAATCTGATGTGATTTATTCATGGCTCCACAATGCTTGGAGATTCAGACTCAGCTCCTGTGGATAAAATCCATGCTGACTACTTCTGGACAGCCCCATGAATGTTTAATCAGTCAATCAGTTGCTTGTCTCCTGAACAGTCCTCTCCCTGCAGGTCACAGAGTGCCACAACGTGGGCTGTGGGAGGCCTGGGCGTAGAGGGGACTATGTGCCCAGCACCATTCACTGTAGGTTTTTATCTACTGTAAACGACTGAACTACAGGAGAAAGACAGACTAGAATTTATTTACAACCTCTCACCGCACCAGATACCCTGGATTCCCTCACCGCCCAGGAAAGACTCTGGCAGTGTGATCACGACTGTAAAGAAAGGAGACAAACCCACATCATGGTGGCACCTTGGTGCATCTGTGCAGGGCCGTTTTTACAGCATTATGGGCCCCCGGGCAAAGCAGTGTACTGGGGCCCCTACCGTTACTCTCCCCCACCCCCCTTTCCCTACCAGCCCCCCCCTGTCGTGCCGGCGAAAAGCACTTACCGAAAAGCACTTAGCGATGGACTTAGGGTGCTACATTGTTGCGAAAAGCACTTACAGATCGCTGTGAGAAGCACTTAGGGATGGAAAATGTTGCGAAAAAAGCACTTATTGAACCTACATTTTTAAAGTAGTATTTATTTATTGCAAGTCACTTAACATACACAGATCAGCATGGGGCCCCTATGCTCGTGGGGTCTCGGGCAAGTGCCCATCAGGCCCATGCGTTAAGACAGCCCTGCATCTGTGGAGCTCAGAGTTCCAGTGACCCGTGTTCGATGCTGACCTCCAGTACCATCTCAATGGAGCTTGCATGTTCTCCCTGGGACCGCGTGGGTCTCCTCCAGACGCTCCGCTTTCCTTCCGCATCCCAAAGACGTGCGCGTTGACAGGCTAATTGGCTTCTGTGACTTGTCTCCGGAGAATCTTGGGGGAGTTTAGACTTTAGAGATACAGCGAGGAAACAGGCTCTTCGGCCCACCGAGTCCGCGCCAACCGGCAATTTCCCGTACACTAGCACTGTCCTGCACACTAGGGACAATTGCATTTTTTTTTACCTAAGTCAATTAATCTCTGAGTTGATGAGAATGTGGGGAGAATGACATGGGACTCGTTTAACTGGCCACTCGATGGCCTTCCACTGTGCTATGAGGCTCTATCACTACGTGCTTTGGTGCTTAGGTAGGGTTGTGGTTGCACACTGGGGACAATTTACATTACACCACGCCAATGAACCCACAAACCTGTTCGCCTTTAGAGTGTGGGAGGAAACAGAAGATCTCAGAGAGAAACCACGCGGTCACGGGGACAATGTACAAACTCCGTACAGACAGCACCCGCAGTCGGGTCGAACCTGGGTCTCCGGCGCTGTGAGGGCTGTAAGGCAGAATTCCACCGCTGCCCCACCATGCCGCCTCAAGCTGTTCTTCAACTGCTTTCTCCCTTCTGCCATTGATGATCATTGCGGGTTAATGAACACTCAGCAGTGACACCTACAGCAGATGTCACTGGCTACTCTCCAGGGTCTGGGTCCATACCTTCCTCACAGTTGTGTTACTGTGGGTGCAATCACCCAGGTCTGGGCACTGAATCCAATAGTCAATATCAATAGTCGTTTATTTGTCACATACACATAAATGTGTAGTGAAATGAAAAATTACCCGCAGTTCAACACTAAGACCAATAAGAATAATCAATAAAAATGCAATAACACATACAATCATAAACTAACACCAAACAAAGGAAACATCCATCACCGTGAGTCTCCTCCAGTCACCTCCTCACTGTGATGGAAGGCCAAAATGTATTTTTCTCTTCCCTGCCGTCTTCTCCCGCGGTCAGGCTGTTGGAGTTGCCACGTCGGGGCGATCGGGACTCCCGACATTGAAGCCCCCGCCGGGCGGAGAAAATCCCGCGGCCTATTCCAGGCCACCCCTGACTTGTTTAGGACCAAACGCAGGACTTGAGCTTGTTGATCAGACACTTGTGTGACTGAGGTAGATTCACTGGCCTGGGATATAAATGCTCGAGAGCCCATGTGACCCTCAAGACCATACACTAAAAGCCTGACCAATGGGCCTCCATGGGAAAAAAAACGAGTGGTCATTTACAGTGCCCTCCATAATGTTTGGTACAAAGACCCATCATTTATTTATTTGCCTCTGTACTCCACAATTTGAGATTTGTAATAGAAAATAATCACATGTGGTTAAAGTGCACATTGTCAGATTTTAATAAATAACTTTTTTATACATTTTGGTTTCAGCATGTAGAAATTACAGCAATGTTTATACATGGTCCCCCCATTTCAGGGCACCATAATGTTTGGGACACAGCAATGTCATGTAAATGAAAGTAGTCATGTTTAGTATTTTGATGCATATCCTTTGCATGCAATGACTGCTTGAAGTCTGCGATTCATGGACATCACCAGTTGCTGGGTGTCTTCTCTGGTGATGCTCTGCCAGGCCTGTATTGCAGCCATCTTTAGCTTATGCTTGTTTTAGGGGCTAGTTCCCTTCAGCTTTCTCTTCAGCATATAAAAGGCATGTTCAATTGGGTTCAGATGGGTGTTTGACTTGGCCACTCAAGAACTGACCATTTTTTTGCTTTGAAAAACTCCTTTGTTGCTTTAGCAGTTTGTTTGGGATCATTGCCTTGCTGTAGAATGAATTGCCGGCCAATGAATTTTGAGGCATTTGTTTGAACTTGAGCAGATCGGATGTGTCTATACACTTCAGTATTCATTATGTCACTACCATCAGCAGTTGTATCATCAATGAAGGTAAGTGAGCCAGTACCTTCAGCAGCCATATGTTCCCAGGCCATAACATCCCCACCACTGTATTTCACAGATGAGGTGGTATGCTTTGGATCTTGGGCAGTTCCTTCTCTCCTCCATACTTTGCTCTTGCCATCACTTTGATATAAGTTAATCTTCATCTCATCTGTCCACAAGACCCTTTTCCAGAACTGTGGTTGCTATTTTAAGTACTTCTTGGCAAACTGTAACCTGGCCATCCAATTTTTGAGGCTAACCAGTGGTTTGCATCTTGCAGTGTAGCCTCTGTATTTCTGTTCATGAAGTCTTCTGCGGACAGTGGTCATTGACAAATCCACACCTGACTCCTGAAGAGTGTTTCTGATCTGTCAGACAGGTGTTTAGGGATTTTTCTTTATTTTAGAGAGAATTCTTCTGTCATCAGCTGTGAAGGTCTTCCTTGGCCTGGTCTTTGCGATTAGTAAGCTCACCCGTGCTCTATTTCTTCTTAATGATGTTCCAAAGTTGATTTTGGTAAGCCTCAGGTTTGGTTGATGTCTGTAACAGTTTTATTATTGTTTCTCAGTCTCATAATAGTTTCTTTGACTTTCATTGGCACAACTTTGGTCCTCATGTTGATGAACAGCAATACAAGTTTCCAAAGGTGATGGAAAGACTGGAGGAAAGACTAGGTGCTGAGAGCTCTCTTATACCTGCATTAAGGAGGCAATTAAACACACCAGAGCAATTACAAACACCTGTGAAGCCATGTGTCCCAAACATTATGCTGCCTTGAAATGGGGGGGACTATGTATAAACTGTATTAATGCTGTAATTTCTACATGGTGAAACCAAAATGTATAAAAATGGCCTTTAATAGGGGTGGCACGTTGGCGCAGCGGTAGAGTTGCTGCCTTACAGCGAATGCAGCGCCGGAGACTCAGGTTCGATCCTGACTACGGGCGCCGTCTGTACGGAGTTTGTACGTTTTCCCCGTGACCTGCGTGGGTTTTCTCCGAGATCTTCGGTTTCATCCCACACTCCAAAGACGTACAGGTATGTAGGTTAATTGACTGGGTAAATGTAAAAAAAATTACCCCTAGTGTGTGTAGGATAGTGTTATTGTGCGGGGATCGCTGGGCGGCGCGGACCCGGTGGGCCGAAGGGCCTGTTTCCACGCTGTATCTCTAAATCTGACAATGTGCACTTTAACCACATGTGATTTTTTTTCTATTCTCAAATTGTGGAGTACAGAGGCAAATAAATAAATGATGGGTCTTAGTCCTAAACATTATGGAGGGCGCTGTATGTTTTAACTCTGCCTTTCCACGTGCAATTTGACAACTTTATTCAACAACAGCACCGGCCGCTGTGCTTCAGAGTAATCTGTTGTGCGCCAACCACTTTGCAAGAGCTCTCAGATGCGATAAGGTTCTAGGGAAGTGCCACGCTTAATGGCCTCTTACATTTGTAGATTGTACTTACTCACTGAGACTGCCCCTCCGTGCCCTCCGTGAATTCTGAGGCTCCATCATCGTCTCTGGGTCAGAACAGACCCACGTGAGGTTTTACTATTGATCAGCAAAGAGCTTGTTCAATGTCATTTCAGCATTTGGGGAAGAAATGAAGTGATTCTCCAGAGAGCCGTGAGGTTTGCAATGCAGAGCTATATAGAAAATTAACGATTATCATTGACACAGATCATTATGCCAATAAAATATACACGTATCCTGTTTTGGAGAGGCTTAACAAGAAAGGCCAGTGTTTGTTTTTCACCAGTATCATCTAGTGTAGTAAATGTTGAAACAATCATTTGTCCCTCACCCTCTCCCTCGCTTCCCCATCCCTCTTCCTCCCTCTTCACCCTCTCCTTACCACTTTCCCACTTTCCCCTTTCTTTTCTCTTCTCCCCTCACACCCTCACTTCTTTTCCCACCCTCTCTCCCTCTTCTCTCCCACTCTCATTGTTTCCCCAACTTTCTGTGCCCTTTTCTCTCCCCCCTTTCACTCAGTCTTTCCCCCTTTTCCTCCTCCCTTTCTCTCCCTCTCTCTCTTCCCCTTCCCCTCTCACTCCCCATCTGTCTCCTTATCTCTCTTTCTCTCTTTCACCACTCCCTCTCCCCCCCCCCCCCTCTCTCTCTCTCTCTCCCCCCTCTGCCTTCTCTATCCCCTCCCACTCTTTCCTTCTCCTGAACTACTGTGGTCCATTCTCGACCTTCCAAGACCAGAACAGCATTGGCTTGGACGAAAACCCTTTGCCCTTTGAGTCAACACCTGCCCCGTGTCTGCCCAATCCAGACCGCCTCACTCCCCTGACCTCTGCCCCCGCCCCCGCCCGAACAACACATTGCATTCGGATGTCCGCCCATTTCCTTTTCTTAAAAAAAACGTGGCTGATCTGATGCTGTCCTGATGTTCTGGTCAACATCACATCCACGTCCTGTGTCCTCATAGTTTGCCTCTCACCTCACTGCTCCCTGACACACGATGTCCAACAAAACCTTGAACGTAAAGCTTTCAGGCATTTCTTCAAAGCTCTGAATCCTTTGGCGTGAGAGATCTGGTCTGCCCTTGCCAGATCTCCTCACCTGAAGACCGACCCTTTATCCCCTCACTCTTGGTCATCTGGGCAGCTCCTCTGTAAGCCTGTTTGATTTTGTGGCTGGAGGATGTCGCCAGTGAGATTCCAGAGAGCTCGGCACTCTTCCCTCACCGTCGTAGCCCCAGACAGTGAGATGAGGCTGAGCACGGGGGGGGGGCATGGTGACACAAAGTGCCAGTCAGTCAGAGGGCAAACTGTGAACTGCAGCAGGAAGATGCAGCTGGCCTGGTCAATTGAACAGAAAAGAAGAAAATTGAGTTTAGTGCAGGCAAGTGTGAGGTCAGAGGAGGGGAGTAGTTGGGGCCATTTAATTAGTTAGCCTGAAGAAGGGTCTCGATCCAAAATGTGGGTGTTTCTTTCTCAGGACAACTGCCAAAAGTGTCCTAAGAATCCTAAGTGTCCTTCTTCAGTCTGAAGAAGGGTCTCGACCCGAAACGTCACCCATTCCTTCTCTCCCGAGATGCTGCCTGACCTGCTGAGTTACTCCAGCATTTTGTGAATAAATACCGTCGATTTGTACCAGCATCTGCAGTTATTTTCTTACACTAAGATAGACACAAATTGCCGGAGTAACTCAGCGGGTCAGGCAGCATCTCTGGAGAAAAGAGAAACTCCTTTTCTCCAGAGATGCTACCTGTCCCACTGAGTTACTCCAGCATTGTGTGTCTATCTCCCATGTAAACCGGCATCTGCAGTTCCTTCCGACACATAATTAGCTCGTTAGTTGTTCGTCTATTATTATCGTCACGTGGACTGAGATACGGTAAAAAGCCTTTTGTTGCCTGCTATCCAGTCAACAAAAAAACTGTACAGTACAGGATTACAATCAAGCTGTCCACAGTGTACAGATACAGTATAGAGGGTGTGACATTTAGTGGTCTGATTAGAGAGAGTTCAAAGATCTCCAATGAGGTAGATGGGACATCAATCAGTGTGATCATATTGAATGATGGGACAGGTTGGAGGGGCCGAGTGGCCTGTTCCGATCCCCTGTTCTCATGTTCTTGTGTATTTAGGGAGACACTGAATGGCGGGTAATGAGCAGGTGAAGGAACAAAGGGTCCTTGCAGTTTATGTCCACAGGTCCTTAAAGGTAGCAGGAGGAGAAATCGGGACAAAGGAAGGATATAGGTGGAGACAGGAAGATAGAGGGAGAACTGGGAAGGAGGAGGGGAAGAGAGGGACAGAGGAACTATCTAAAGTTGGAGAAGTCGATGTTCATACCACTGGGCTGCAAGCTGCCCAGGCGAAATATGAGGTGCTGTTCCTCCAATTTCCGCGGGACAAAGGAAGGATATCAGTCTGAAGAAGGGTCTCGACCTGAAACGTCACCCATTCCTTCTCTCCCGAGATGCTGCCTGACCTGCTGAGTTACTCCAGCATTTTGTGAATAAATAAAGGTAGCAGGATGCCACTGGGGGAGATGAAAAGGCATTTGGAATGTGTTCCAATATTAACCAAGGGGCCGGAGGCTAGACTAGAACTGAATACCAACCAGTCAGTCTCCAGATTGATGCATACAGCTCTTGTCACCATGCATGTTTTATTTTTATTTCAGATTTCTGACATCTGCAGGTAATTTTTGCTTCTTTTGCTGGCTTACAGCCATCTCCATCTCCCTCTCTCTCCAATCTCTTCTTTCTGTACTAAAGGGCTTCAGGACTAATGATTTAATGCCACATTGCTAGGTTGTATCTTAAAAAGTAATTTTACTTAATTGAAAGCAGTGAAACATCATTAGTGTGTCATGATGCACATTCAAATTGCCCTCCTGTGTGCCCCACGAAGATTGCTGTGATATTACTTCATGTTCACTCTTTTTATTCTGCCATTTTGGATCTTCATGCAGTGTTAATTAAGCAAAGAGCTACTAAATTATTAAAGACGATCTGCAATCTGTGTCTGGGCTCTTCAATTGTGACCCCCCCCCCCCCCCCCCCTCGCCCCATCCCCATTGAACGTCCTTCCCCTGGACAATTTTACAAATCACTCCCCTCCCTGCAAGGGCTCCTGCATATTTAATAACTTGTTGAGCTTTTAATCAATGTCATTGATGGCGATCCACACACAACAATCACCCGTGTCATGAATAATTAACTCAAAGTTGCCTCGTCACATCTGGCGCCGTGAATCCTCTGAATGTTGGGCAGCAGCAGATCCAGATGTTCGAGTGCCGCCAGGGGGTTGGGGGGTTAGTCGAGGGGGTGGGGGAGGGGGGATTGTGAGAGGAGAGGGGGGGGTGAATGCTGGTGAGTGGTAGATACGGTGGCTGTAATTGAGGGAAGAGGTGGAAACTGATAGGTTCTTGATTAGTACCGGGGGGGGGGGGGGGGCAAGGGTGATGGGGAGAAGGCAGGAGAATGGGGCTGAGAGGGAAAGATAGATCAGTCAGGATCGAATGGCGGTGTGGAGTTGATGGGCCGAACGGCTTAATTCTGCTCCTACAACTTATGGACTTATGAGAGGGAGGGAGGGAGGGGAGGGGAGGGGAGCGGAAAGAGGAGGGAAGAAAAGCCAGAATGAGAGAATAGAGGTAGAGTTTGTGGTGGAGGAGGAACATGTGATGAAGGAGTGGCAGGAAAAGGAGTGGAATGGGACGGGTGGAGGGAAGTAGTAGAGGGAATGGGGAGGAGGTGGAGAGTGTGGAAGAGGGACTGAGTGTGAGTGAGAGAGAGGCAAGGAGGGGGAGAGTGGAGGTGTAGGACCAACCAAGGTGTGATGGAGGGGGTTTGGGAGGAGGTTGAGTGGGTGAATGTGGGGCGCATGGGTGGCAGTGGCAGGAGCGTTTGGGGGGATGTGACGAGGTAGCGATTGGGAATGAATGTGGCTGAGAGGCACTTGAGGGGCAGCTTAGTTTAGTTTAGAGATACAGTGCAGAAACAGGCCCTTCGGCCCACCGAGTCCGTGCCGACCAGCCATCCCCACACACTAGCACGATCACACTAAGGTCATTTCACAATCTTTACCAGAGCCAATTAACCTACAAACCTGCATGCCTTTAGAATGTAGGAGGAAACCGGAGCACCCGGGAAAAACCCACGCAGTCACAGGGCAAACATACAAACTTTATACAGACAGCACCCGTAGTCAGGATCAAACCCAGGACTCTGGCGCTGTAAGGCAGCAACTATACTGCTGTGCCACTGTGCTGCCTTTAAGGGGAAGGGCCAGTGAGGAAAAGGATTCGAGACAGAGACGAGAGGGTCAGAGTTTGGTTATTCAAAGATGGGGCAGGAAACAAGCTGACCTGTGACATTCAATCAATGGCCAGATACTCAGGCCAGAACTGGAAGGGAAGGGAGGACAGATACCAGAAAGGACTGTCGATAATCCAACAGCAAAGCCCTCCCTCACCTTTACCTAATGACGCCATTAACGCAATCAGCTGCTGTCACTTTATGTAATTTAATCAATATTTTTGACATTTTCTTCTCCTTCTGTTATTAGCCTTGAACAGGGTGGCACGGTGGCGCAGCGGTAGAGTTGCTGCCTAACAGCGCTTGCAGCGCCGGAGACCCGGGTTCGATCCCGACTACGGGTGCTGTCTGTACGGAGTTTGTACGTTCTCCCCGTGACCTGCGTGGCTTTTCTCCGAGATCTTCGGTTTTCTCCCACACTCCAAAGACGTCCAGGTTTGTAGGTTAATTGGCTTGGTGTAAGTGTGAATTGTCCCTCGTGTGCGTGGGACAGTGTTGGTGTGCGGGGATCGCTGATTGGAGCGGACTGGGTGGGCCGAAGGACCTGTTTCCGTGCTGTATCTCTAAATTTAACTAAACTAAAAATACGCATGAGTGATGAACTGCCCATAAGCAAATGAGCAGAGTTGATGCCTGGCAGCAATTTGCAAGGGCACACTGAGGTTTAACCTGACCACTCAATTTCCATTCTGCTGCAGGTTGGGAGATATCAGCTACTCACTGCTTGCAAAGAGCAATCACCAGGCACATTTGCATCGTCCACCAAGGCCCACTCTCTTCTCCCACTACCAACCTTCTGTCACGACCAATACAAATGGGCAGCAATGGTTGAGCACGTGTGTTTTGTGGGTCAGGCATCAGGAGAAGGTCATGGAGAGGATGAGACCACGGAGGGAATTGGACATAATAACACAGAAATTCTAACGTCTGCATTCAGACATAGAACAGTACAGCACAGAAACAGCCCCTTCGGCCCGCAATGTCTGTGCTGGTCTGTAGTCTTGTGCACCGGAGAATCTATTGGTTGAACCATACGTAGGGTCTTGACCCGAAACGTCACCCATTCCACTCCAGAGATGCTGCCCGTCCCGCTGAGTTACTCCAGCTTTTTGTGTCTATCTTCGTAGACTTTACTAATCCAGGACCCAGAACTAATGCTCCTGTCCTGAAGTACAGCACCATCTCTTGCATCATCCCAAGGGAGCAACCAATTTAATGTTTTATCCAAGGGCAGGGACCTTATGAACTTCAGAAATGCGTTGGAGTCTAACTTTAGGCTTTTGTTTTCAGGTCTCGGTTCTAGAGTTGAATCTCCACCTGTAAATATAATCTGCCTACGTTTTGATGAGAACTAGAGTTTAGAAGGATGAGAGGTGATCTTATAGAGACGTATAAAATTATGAAAGGACTAGACAAACTAGATGCAGGAAAAATGTTCCCAATGTTGGGGGAGTCCAGAACCAGGGGCCACAGTCTAAGAATAAAGGGGAGGCCATTTAAAACTGAGGTGAGAAGAAACTTTCTCACCCAGAGAGTTGTGAATTTGTGGAATTCTCTGCCACAGAGGGCAGTGGAGGCCAATTCGCTGGATGAATTTAAAAGAGAGTTAGATAGAGCTCCAGGGGCTAGTGGAATCAGGGGGTTATGGGGAGAAGGCAGGCACGGGTTACTGATTGTGGATGATCAGCCATGATCACAATGAATGGTGGTAGTCTGAGTAAGGGTCTCGACCCGAAACGTCACCCATTCCTTCTCTCCTGAGATGCTGCCTGACCTGCTGAGTTACTCCAGCATTTTGTGAATAAATACCTTCGATTTGTACCAGCATCTGCAGTTATTTTCTTATACAATGAATAGTGGTGCTTGCTCGAAGGGCCAAATGGCCTCCTCCTGCACCTATTTTCCATGTTTCTATGTTTCTAACTACTTGTAAAAGGCTTACTCTCTGCAGAGTACCGTCAGTTTTTTGTTTCTTCTCCCTGTGCCAGAGCTGAGTGTCTATACGGCCTTGCTGTTCCAGAACATTCCAGAATCCCTGCTTAACTTGGTCCAAGCATACAAATCCATCCACAGCACCAACTTGCACGTTATCATTGCAAATTAATGCAAATGTCTGAACACAAGTCAAGGGTTTCTGCACCATACCCAAATACTATGCAAAGTCTCCATTGTTAGTAAAAAGGTAGAACAGGTTTACTGTTTAAAGGAGCCTCAATCTTCCCCTCCCCTAAACCTGAGCAGCTGGTACCAGCTTGGAATTCCCCTCTCCCTAGTGAGACTGGCCCACCATCTTGGCCTCCATTCAGACCCCGCGCTGAATTTCTGTGCACAAATCCTCTCCATCACTTCCTTCTTCCAACTTCATCACTTTGCCGCTCCCTCCTGCAGTTCCTGTAGCTGAGACCCTCTTCCGTGCCCTTCGCCGATAGCCCCCACTGTTTGTCCAAGCCCCTGCTCACTGTATTCTCCTGTCCAAAAGCCAAGCGGCAGTATTTAATTGCCCGTCCCTCTTTATCTCGAGAAGGTGGCGATGAGCCGCCATCTTGAACCAACCACAACAACCTGGCCGCGGGAGAAGACAGCAGGAGAAGGGAAAAGACATTGTGGCCTTCCATCACAGTGAGGAGAGGACTGGAGGAGACTCACTGTGATGGATGTTTCTTTGATGGATGTTTCTTTTTTTGTGTGTTTTTGGGGTTGTGTAATTTTAATGCCTATTTAATGCTTTTATTGTTGGACTGTGGGTGACTGAATTTCGTCCAATATTGGATGACAAATAAAGCTATCTTGAATCTCTTGAATCTTGAACCGCTGCAGTCCTCGAGGAATGAGTCCACGCAAAAATGGCGTCAGGGAGCGGGTCCCAGGATTTTGATGCAGTGGCCGTGAAGAAACGGTGGCATATCTCCACGTCGGGCTGGCAGGTGGGTTGGAGGGCAACGTCTAGGCGATGGTTGAAACAAGGAACTGCAGATGCTGCTGTGTACCAGAAATGCTCGAGTAACTCAATGGGTCAGACAGCATCTCTGGAGAAAAAGGATGGGTGACATTTCGGGCCGGGATTCTTCTTCAGACTGAAAGTAGGGGGTTGGGGGAGGGTGGGGTGAAGAACTGTTGGTGAGAAAAGACCAGGACCAATTGAATGAATGAATGAATGAAAGGAAATCTTACAAGTCACAGTGACATTCACCCTAGTGTGTAGGATAGTGGCAGTGTACGGAATGATTGCTGGTCGGCACGGACTCGATGGGCTGAAGGGCTTTTTCCGTCACTGTATCTCTAAACCAAATTAAAATAGGTGACCACCAAGAAATCCACGTGGGAAATCAGAACAAACATCTTGACCCAAAGCGCAGTGAGAATCTGGATCTCCCTCTCGCAGGGACTGACTGCAACAAATGGTCAGGTGCCGTTCCAGGGAGAGGCAAAGAGGGGGACAGCTTTAGACGAGGATATTCGGCAGGAGGTCCAGGTCTCCTCCACATGTAATGGTCCATCCCACTATTCCGACTGTCTGGAATTCCGCCACTTATCGAAACGTATAAGATTATTAAGGGGTTGGACACATTAGGGGCAGGAAACATGTTCCCAATGTTGGGGGAGTCCAGAACCAGGGGCCACAGTTTAAGAATAAGGGGTAGGCCATTTAGAACAGAGATGAGGAAAAACTCTTTCAGTCAGAGAGTTGTGAATCTGTGGAATTCTCTGCCTCAGAGGGCAGTGGAGGTCAATTCTCTGAATACATTCAAGAGAGAGCTAGATAGAGCTCTTAAGGATAGCGGAGTCAGGGGGTATGGGGAGAAAGGGGGTATGGGGAGAAAGCAGGAACGGGGTACTGATTGAGAATGATCAGCCATGATCACATTGAATGGCGGTGCTGGCTCGAGGGGCCGAATGGCCTACTCCTGCACCTATTGTCTATTGTCTATTGTCTATATCCGTAAGAACCCTCAGTCCCCACTGCTGGTTCAAGGATCATTTCCCCGCTTGGGAGGGGGGACTTAGCCGGCTGTTGCTTTTGGCTCCACGCTGTTGAATGGGAAGCCAGTTAAAACAAAAGACCAATAACACCCATCTCAGGAGCCGTGAGATGGGAACCGTTCATCTTTGAGCTGAGCCGGCCCTGTGATGCATCTCATCCTAACGGTCCTCTCTACAGAAATCAAGCTCTGGTTAGTCTCAGAACTGAGCAACGGTGAAACAGCCTGGCTTCCTCCCTTTGAGCGAAGGACGCAAGCCGGCATTTATCTGTTTGCAAATATTCAACACTGCGTCCTTTCACAGAGACACGACAGTCAAAGACTAACCGTCAATCGTCACCGCAAGCCAAAATATTTTTGGATGTGCTCTTAAGATAAATCAAAAGGTTTTTGATGCCAATCTAAGGGGTGTTTTCTAATTTGTTGCTAAGGAGCTTTATCAGTCGATCGTTCCTGCCTGCCACATACCCTGGTCATAACATATTCGGCAGATGTGTGTATTCCAGCTCACAGTGCCTGTGGGGATCGCAGACTCAGGCTCAAAGACTCGGCCCTCTTTATGATCAAAACTGGTTTCTTCGTCCTGATTCCCAAGTGGGAAGCGACCTCAGGGAGTGGCACTGGTAAATAATGTGCCCGTTGGGCTGCTTTTGTCTGAGGCCTGTAGCAGATATCAAAGTTACATCGTACCACAAGTCACAGCGTTCACGGTCGAGGACAACACAGGCAGGCCGTGCGTGTGGAGGGATACGGAACAGAGCTTACCGACACTGGGGGTGCAGGAAGGCACTACAGATGCTGACTTACCTTGAAAATGGACACAGAATGCTGGAGTAACTCAGCGGGACAGGCAGCATCTCTGGAGAAAAGGAATAGGTGATGTTTCGGGTCAAGAGCCTATTAGAGACTCTCATTATACACTCCTGTACTGGGGGCGACCAGAACTGCACACAACATCAAATGCAGCCTCACCAAAGTTTTATAAAACTTCAAGGTAACTTCCGGAGAATGAGATGTATTTATTCAATTTGCTGAAAGTGAAGATTTGTGCAAGTGTGATGCAGGAAACACAAGAGCAGGATCTTCAATGGAAACACGAGACAAGATTTTCAATGGGATAAATGTCCCCAATAAGTCAAGTCAAGTCAAGTCAAGTTTATTTGTCACATACACATACACGATGTGCAGTGAAATGAAAGTGGCAATGCCTGTGGATTGTGCACAAAAAAGACCTGTGTCAGTGATGCTAACATGGGATGGATTACTTCAATCATTTAGAACACATTCTCGTTGTATGTCTGCAGCCAGAAAATAGTGTTCCTGACAGTGTAGCACTCTGATCAGCTTCACATCACTTCCAGAGTGGTCTTTAACATGCAATGTAGGTGCAGGAAACAGAACACTGAGAAACACCCTTTAAGAGAAAGCAGGACTTGGCTTTGAAGATTGGTGAAGAATGTCAACCAGCCAGTTCATCATTAGATCAGGGACTGACTGGCCTGTGGGATCACTATCTGGTTG